>NW_027443534.1:300000-600000 GCF_048569485.1 Anomaloglossus baeobatrachus | reverse complement strand
GCAAAAGCTTAAATAGGCAGAGAGTTAGCAATTGAAACGCCCATTGCTCCAGCACACTTGGTCTCTGTCCAAACCATTCCTGGCCACAAGAGGGAGCCTCACAGAAGCAAAAGTATAACTGATATTCACAACACAAATCCTAGGAGTATAGTGAACAGATAAAGCCAGATTGGCTAATTCTTTAGATTTGGATGTAGATAATAACAGAAGTAACAATAATAGGGCTGTCGAAATTAACAAAATGATGGTCGCGGGGTAAATAAAGTGCAAGGGCTGGCTGTAAATAAATATACAGTTAGGTCCAGAAATATTTGGACAGTGACACAAGTTTTGTTATTTTAGCTGTTTACAAAAACATGTTCAGAAATACAATTATATATATAATATGGGCTGAAAGTGCACACTCCCAGCTGCAATATGAGAGTTTTCACATCCAAATCGGAGAAAGGGTTTAGGAATCATAGCTCTGTAATGCATAGCCTCCTCTTTTTAAAGGGACGAAAAGTAATTGGACAAGGGACTCCAAGGGCTGCAATTAACTCTGAAGGCATCTCCCTCGTTAACCTGTAATCAATGAAGTAGTTAAAAGGTCTGGGGTTGATTACAGGTGTGTGGTTTTGCATTTGGAAGCTGTTGCTGTGACCAGACAACATGCGGTCTAAGGAACTCTCAATTGAGGTGAAGCAGAACATCCTGAGGCTGAAAAAAAAGAAAAAATCCATCAGAGAGATAGCAGACATGCTTGGAGTAGCAAAATCAACAGTCGGGTACATTCTTAGAAAAAAGGAATTGACTGGTGAGCTTGGGAACTCAAAAAGGCCTGGGCGTCCACGGATGACAACAGTGGTGGATGATCGCCGCATACTTTCTTTGGTGAAGAAGAACCCGTTCACAACATCAACTGAAGTCCAGAACACTCTCAGTGAAGTAGGTGTATCTGTCTCTAAGTCAACAGTAAAGAGAAGACTCCATGAAAGTAAATACAAAGGGTTCACATATAGATGCAAACCATTCATCAATTCCAAAAATAGACAGGCCAGAGTTAAATTTGCTGAAAAACACCTCATTAAGCCAGCTCAGTTCTGGAAAAGTATTCTATGGACAGATGAGACAAAGATCAACCTGTACCAGAATGATATTGAAAATAAAAATATTTTGTTTGGGTTTGGTTTATTTGTCCAATTGCTTTTGACCTCCTAAAATGTGGAGTGTTTGTAAAGAAATGTGTACAATTCCTACAATTTCTATCAGATATTTTTGTTCAAACCTTCAAATTAAACGTTACAATCTGCACTTGAATTCTGTTGTAGAGGTTTCATTTCAAATCCAATGTGGTGGCATGCAGAGCCCAACTCGCGAAAATTGTGTCACTGTCCAAATATTTCTGGACCTAACTGTATATATATATATATATATATATATATATATATATATATATTGTGAGACAGGGGATATAGCTCAGCTGGGATCTTTGCTTTGGTCCAAGCAAGTGGCTATGGATTCACAGATGACAGCGGCAGACTGGCAGGTTCCACACAGATACGGCCACTGCCATTTTTTTATTGTGTACACTTATCTCTCAGTGTTACACATGCTAAAACAGGAAAATAAATGTCTAAGGCCGTCTGGCCACTAACTAACAGAATGCTAACTACAAAATAAACCTATGTAAGAAACAAAATAGTATTCTCTTACTGTGTCAGTTCCTCAGCACAGCAAGTGGAGGTATGGAGTCTCAGCACCAGCAGCTATGAGCCTGTACTACTCTCCTCAGCAGTCTCCTTGTTCTGAATGCCTCCTGATTATTTCAGCTGATCCAGTGAGGAATCAAAACCTGGATTAAATGTGGAGAAGGGAGCAACCAGTCCCACTGCCATTCCTACTGATTGCTCCAGGAAAAACCGAGCCCAAAACTACACTGAAATAAACAGGCTTCAGTGACTAACTTATTGCTGAGCCAGATCTGACTTTCCCAGCTTTTCCCAGCCCATTTGCATGGGCTGACTGCTCCACATTCAGTACATGGAGACATATGAAATGAACCGAGGGGAAACATACCTGTTCTCTAGTACTTCTCCCCTCGACATCTCACATTCATCCCCCCTCTGTTCGAGCCCGTTGGGTCGGACACAATGACTTACCAAGCAGTGCGTTCTAGACAACGCGTCTGCGTTCCCATGCGCCTTGCCTGCTCTGTGCTACACTGAAAATTTAAAATATGTAACGCCAAGAACCAGCGTGTCACCCGCGCATTGCCCTCTTTTGCCTGGGACATTCATGTCAGGGGTGAATGGTCCGTTACTAGTAGAGATGAGCGAACCGGTCGCGGTTCGGCTCGAGTTCGGTTCGCCGAACGGGCGTCTCGTTCGAGTTCGGTTCGGCGAACGTTCGACGAACCGAACTCGAACCGCATAGGAAACAATGGCAGGCAATCACAAACACATAAAAACACCTAGAAAACACCCTCAAAGGTGTCCAAAAGGTGACAAACAACTCACAACACAACACAAACACATGGGAAAGTGACAAGGACATATACTCATGCGAAAACAAAACAGCAGGACAAGGAAAAAGAGGAGGAGACACAGATATAGGCATGGCACGCCCTTCTAAAATCATGTAAAACACCGCAAGGTGACTCCAAGCTGAGTCTCCCTTTTTTCCAAAAATTGGGCCCCACACACACCCACCCCTTCAGTGGCAGCACTTGTGCCCCAGTTGTACACATCACAGCTAGATTTGCATCAAGCACATTCAAAAATACGCCATACTTAACCGTCCCCAGGATGACACCGGGGTAAGTAGCAAAGTCTTTTCTGATCCCAGCTCTGTGCATCTTGGATCATTTTTAAAAACAATGTAAGCAAGGGTTACTCCAAGCGGAGTCTCCCTTTTTTCCAAAAATTGGGCCACACACACACCCACCCCTTCAGTGGCAGCACTTGTGCCCCAGTTGTACACTTCACAGCTAGATTTGCATCAAGCACATTCAAAAATACGCCATACTTAACCGTCCCCAGGATGACACCGGGGTAGGTAGCAAAGTCTTTCCTGATCCCAGCGCTGTGCATCTTGGATCATTTTTAAAAACACAGCAAGGGTTACTCCAAGAAGAGTCTCCCTTTTTTCCAAAAATTGGGCCACACAGACACCCCATAAGTGGCAGCACTTGTGCCCTAGTTGTACACTTCACAGCTAGATTTGCATCAAGCACATTCAAAATACACAAGCATTTACTCTCCCCAGGATGACACAGGGGTAGTAAATTCCTTTTGGATCCATGACTTGTTCATTTTGATGAACGTTAGTCTGTCCACATTGTCACTGGACAGACGCGTGCGCTTATCTGTCAGCACACACCCAGCAGCACTGAAGACACGTTCAGAGACAACGCTGGCAGCTGGACACGACAAAATCTCCAAGGCGTAAGTGGAGAGCTCTGGCCATTTTTCAAGATTTGAAGCCCAAAATGAGCAAGGCTCCATTTGCAAAGTAATGGCATCGATGTTCATTTGGAGATACTCCTGTATCATCCTCTCCAGCCGTTGACTATGTGTCAGACTTGTTGTCTCTGGTGGCCTTGCAAAGGAGGCTCTAAAAAAATTATGAAAAGATTCAATAAAATTGCTGTTACCAGCACCAGATACGGTGCTACTGGCGGGTACGGGTAGACTGTTGAAGATGACGAGACCGTCCCATTGTTGTCAAGTTACAACTGGGAGATTCACTCCCTGCACCTGCACGGTTGTTTGGTGGAAAAGCCGAGCTAAGATCGAGTAACAGCTTCTGCTGATACTCCTGCATATGTGCGTTTCTTTCTATGGCTGGAATTATGTCACAAAATTTGGACTTGTACCGGGGATCTAATAGTGTGGCAAGCCAGTAGTCATCATCACTTCTAATTTTGACAATACGAGGGTCATGTTGGAGGTAGTGCAGCAAGAAGGCACTCATGTGTCTTGCGCAGCCATGCGGACCAAGTCCACGCTGTGTTTGTGGCATAGAGGTGCTAACCGTTCTTTCTTCCTCTGATATCTCCCCTCAACCTCTTTCAACTGAAATTTGACCAAGGTCTCCCTCATCCGCTGAGTCGTCCATGGACAGGTCGTCCTCCATTTCTTCATGTTCTCCTGCACCTTCCTCAACATTTCGCCTGCTACCATGCGCCCTTGTTGATCCCTGTCCCCCATGGTCCCATGCCTGCCGCGTTGGTGATGATGAACGTCTGGACCTTAGTGATGTTGTTGTGTCTTGTGCATATGAATCCTCCTGTAGTTCCTCCCCTTCCTGTTGTCCCATCCCCTGACTCCGAATAGTGTTTAGCGTGTGCTCCAGCATGTAAATGACTGGAATTGTCATGCTGATAATGGCATTGTCAGCGCTAAACATATTCGTCGCCATGTCGAAACTGTGCAGAAGGGTGCATAGGTCCTTGATCTGAGACCACTCCATCAGGGTTATCTGCCCCACCTCTGCATCTCGTTAGCCCAGGCTATACATCATGACGTATTGCACCAGGGCTCGGCGGTGCTGCCACAGTCGCTGTAACATGTGGAGAGTCGAATTCCAGCGTGTCGCCACATCGCATTTCAGGCGATGAACCGGCAGGCCGAAAGACTTCTGGAGCAATGCAAGTCGCTCAGCAGCGATGGTTGAATGGCGGAAGTGAGCAGACAGTTTTCGTGCCCTGTTCAGAAAGCCATCTAGGCAGGGATAGTGTGTTAAAAATTGCTGAACAACAAGGTTCAACACGTGAGCCATACAAGGCACGTGTGTCACCTTGCCCAGGCGAAGGGCCGCACCCAGGTTTGCAGCATTGTCGCACACGGCCTTACCAGGCTGCAGGTTGAGTGGAGACAACCATTTATTAAACTCAGTCTCCAGAGCTGCCCACAACTCATCCGCTGTGTGACTCCTATTTTCAAGACATGTCAAGCTAAAGACCGCCTGATGCCGTTGCGCTCTGCTGCCAGTATAGTAATGAGGGGTGCGTGATTCCTTCTGCGCAGTGAGAATGCTGGTGGCCTGACCAGGCAGGCTTGGGGCGGAGGTGGAGGACCCAGATGAGGTGGAGGAGGCAGAAGCAGTGGCGGAACTTGGACAGACAGAGGATTGACACAAAAGTCGTGGGGACGGCAAGACTTGTGCAGCAGACCCTTCACCATCTATCACCATAGTTACCCAGTGCCCAGTCAGCGACATGTAACGTCCCTGTCCATGCTTACTGGTCCAAGTATCGGTGGTGAAATGCACCCATTCACACACAGAGTTTCTCAAGGAAGCGGTGATGTTGTGTGCGACATGCTGGTGTAGCGCAGGCACACCTTTCTTAGAGAAGTAGTGGCGACTGGGCATCTGGTACTGGGGCACAGCGACAGACATAAGGTCTCTAAAATCCTGTGTGTCCACCAGGTGGAAAGGCAGCATTTCGGTAGCCAAGAGCTTACAGAGGGATAAAGTCAACCTCTTAGCTTTGTCATGGGTCGCAGGAAATGGCCTTTTATTTGTCCACATCTGAGGGACAGAGATCTGGCTGCTGTGTGTAGACGGTGTTGAGTAGGGTATCCCTGGAAAAATGCAGGTTTGTGAGGAAAGTGCAGGCGTAGACATAATGTTGCCTTCATCCAACGTTGGTGCTATCGATGTCTGAGAGAGCTGTACAAACGCACTTGATTCCCCTTCCAAACCCACTGACGACCTACCAAGAAAACTGCCTGTTGCGGTTACAGTGGTGGAAGTTGTGCGTGGAAAACCAGATGTGACAGCTGTCCCCACAGTCCTAGAAGATGAAGAGCGCGCGGATGCACTGGAAGGGGCAGGTGGTGGATGGTTCGCTCTGCTAGGCCGCATTGTAGCACGGTGAGCTTCCCACTGGGACATATGATATTTATTCATGTGACGATTCATGGAAGAAGTTGTCAAACTGCTGAGGTTTTGCCCTCTACTAACAGAATCACGACAAATTTTACAGATCACATAATTTGGGTGATCTTTTGCTATGTCAAAAAAGGACCAGGCTAGGCAAGGCTTAGAGGGCATGCGACCTGCTGAGCCACCCTGACTACTGCTCAGAGGCACAGTGGTGGCTGAGGATGCAGTTGTAGACGTGCTACCAGTACTCCGACTCTGTCCAGGAAGGCGCAAGGTAACTTCGTTGTCAGTTGCATCCTCCTCCACCGTCTCTGTTGACCTCCTCGAGGGCCTGACTGTGGGTTGACAGTAGGTGGGATCTAGAACTTCCTCATCAATTGTTGTGTTTGCACTCCCCTCACCCTCAGACCGAGCCTCTTCTTGCCCTGACCGAATATTTAAGTTGTCATCCCAATCTGGTATCTGCGTCTCATCGTCATCAGTATGTTCCTCATTGTCTATTACCACAGGTGTTTCAGTTTGTGAATAAGGGTCAACATTATGCTCAGAAACTTGGTCATCACGGCCTGAATCAGAGTCACAAAGGTTCTGCGCATCACTGCAGACCATTTCCTGGTCTGTACTCACTGTAGTTTGGGAGCAGACCTCTGATTCCCAGGCTATAGTGTGACTGAACAGCTCTGCAGACTCAGCCATCTCAGTTCCACCATACTGTGCAGGGCAGATGGAGACTTCAGAGCTGGGAGAAAGCAAGTGTGATTGGGATGACAACTCAGAGGACTGGTGTTTTTTGGATGCGGTAGTTGAGGTGGAAGAGAGGGCACTTGTTGGACCACTTGAGATCCATTCAAGCATTTTCCTTTTTTGGCCATCATCTACCTTTGTTCCAGTTGTTCATGGCCGTAAAAAAGGGAGCACATCGGAATGTCCACGGTGAGTAGTAGACATCTTACTTTTGCTGGAAGATGGTCTATCTTCAGCAGATGTTAATGGAGCTTTGCCACCTTCCTTATGGACAAACCCTTTTTTTCCTTTTCCAACACGCCTCTTCCCCTTTCCACCAGAATCTGTCATTTTGCCACTTATTTTGATTGTGACAAGATTGTGCACTTAAAATGTGGTAGTAAAAATTGAGAGGTGGTGTAGATTGCAGCGGTGGTCTAGCTTTATTAACAGCAGAATAAACAACAATAACTATCCCTGACAATGCAACTACGGCCCTTAAACTGGCAGCATAGTTTGCTAGTATAATGACTTAGTAACAATGAGTTTGAGTGTGCAATGCAGAGGTGCTGCACATAAATTTGCACCAGTGGGACACTAATGGAAGTCGAATAGCCACTTTTAGGATGCCACTAAGTTTACTCAGTGTTTGCTAGTATAATGGCTTTGTAACAATGAGCTTGAGTGTGCAATGCAGAGGTGCTGCAAATATCTTTGCACTAGTGGGACACTAATGGAAGTCCAACAGCCACTTTTAGGATGCCACTAAGTTTACTCAGTGTTTCCTAGTATAATGGCTTAGTAACAATGAGTTTGAGTGTGCAATGCAGAGGTGCTGCACATAGATTTGCACCAGTGGGACACTAATGGAAGTCCAACAGCCACTTTTAGGATGCCACTAAGTTTCCTCAGTGTTTGGTATTATAATGGCTTTGTAACAAGGAGCTTGAGTGTGTAATGCAGAGGTGCTGAAAATATCTTTGCACTAGTGGGACACTAATGGGAGTCCATTAGCCACTTTTAGGATGCCACTAAGTTTACTCAGTGTTTGCTAGTATAATGGCTTAGTAACAATGAGTTTGAGTGTGCAATGCAGAGGTACTGCACATAGATTTGCACCAGTGGGACACTAATGGAATTCCAACAGCCACTTTTAGGATGCCACTAAGTTTACTCAGTGTTTGGTATTATAATGGCTTTGTAACAATGAGCTTGAGTGTGCAATGCAGAGGTGCTGCAAATATCTTTGCACCAGTGGGACACTAATGGAAGTCCAACAGCCACTTTTAGGATGCCACTAAGTTTACTCAGTGTTTGCTAGTATAATGGCTTAGTAACAATGAGCTTGAGTGTGCAAAGGGCAGGAGGGTACAGTGGCAGGGTTGTGGGTCTGGGTAGAGGAAAGGAAGCCTCCCTTTCTATCCCTCCTAATGGGGAAATGCAGCGAGGAAATCCCTGACCTTAGCTACACAGACGCTGTCATCTTGTGTAGCTGTTAAAATCTGTTTTCACGTAACCTGACTGTCACCTATGGCTCTAACCCTGCCGGTGTTAGCCCTTAAAAGGACTAATAGAAACTTCTATCCCTATTCTGTATAGCTCTGTGTATAGAGCGTACACAGCAGTATCGAAGACAGGAGCTACACCAGCGATGACTGAAACCAAGACGCAGAAGGCAGATAATGGCGTGCTGGAGGAAAATGTCCGTTTTTATAATGCATGGACATGTGACATGGACATCCTATCACACATGCCGTTGCTTCTCTGGCTAAAAGTCCACTTAGCTGTGTGTGTGTCTGGGATTGGCTGACATTCTGGCCCGCCCCACTACACGCGCGCGCTTAGGGAAGGAAGACAAGGAAAAAAAAAACATTATCCAAACAGCAGTGATCTGAATGCGCTGTTCCCGCACACTATACGCTGAAATTTCATAATAGTGTGAGTCACAGAGTGACTTACACTATTACAGCGGAAAGCCAGCTAGTAATTAGCTTGTCTTTTTGCTGCTAGAACCGTTCTCGAACGAATCTAGAACTATCGAGCTTTAGCAAAAAGCTCGAGTTCTAGTTCGATCTAGAACAGCCCCCAAAATCACTCGAGCCGCGAACTGGAGAACCTCGAACCGCGAACCGCACTCAACTCTAGTCACTAGGCTAAATTGGCGTCCTAGTAAATAATAGCGCAGGGTTTCCAGGGCCCACTTCACAGCTAAGGCTTCTCGCTCAACCACACTGTATTTTTTTTCTGCCTCCTTAAGTTTTCTGCTTAGTTGGCCCACCAGAGGCATCTGTTTGAACAATAAACTCCCGTTTAAAGTTTGGGGTAACCAACACTGGTTGGTCACATAAAGCCTTTTTCAACCCTTGAAAGACGTTCTCTGCTTCTGCGTTCCACTTTATTGAGACAGAGGTTGACCCCTTGGTAAGATCTGTGAGTGGGGCTGCGATAGTAGCAAAATTTTTGATGAACCGCTGGTAATAACCAATGATCCTCAAAAAGGCTCTGACCTGTCTTTTGGTGACCGGTTGTGGCCAATTCTGAATGGCGTCCACTTTTTTAGCCTTAGGTTTTATAACTCCCCTACCAATGATGTATCCCAGATAGCGAGCTTCTTCCAACCCCAATGTACACTTCTTGGGATTGGCAGTCAACCTGGCAGCCCTTAGAGAGTCCAAGACAGCTTGTACCTTTTGGCAAATGAGTTTCCCAGTTATCACTAAAGATAATGATATCGTCCAAATATGCGGATGCATACTGGACAGGGGGCTTTAGGATGATATCCATTAGTCGTTGGAAGGTGGCTGGGGCTCCATGCAACCCAAATGGCATATCCCGGTACTGGAACAGTCCCTGTGGCGTAACAAAGGCAGTTTTCTCTTTGGCCGAGTTAGTGAGGGGAATCTGCCAATAACTTTTTGTTAAGTCAATAGTGGATATGTATCTGGCTGAACCTAGTCTCTCTATAAGTTCATCAACTCTTGGCATGGGGTAGGCATCGAATTTCGATACCTCATTTAACTTGCGAAAATCATTACAAAACCGGATAGACCCATCGGGCTTGGGCACCAGTACGATAGGACTAGCCCACTCACTCCGGGACTCCGCAATAACCCAGAGCGCCAGCATTTTCTTTACTTCCTGGGCAATGGAATTCGATATGGTTTTAACCGTACTCGTGTCTGAGGGTCGGTGACAATGTCATGTTTAATTAGGTGAGTACGGCCGGGTAGTTCGGAAAAAATATCTGCGTTTCTCTGTATGAACGCCTTGGTTTCTTGTATTTGGGTCTTGGATAGCGTGTCTGCAATAGCCACCTCTGGTGGTACTATCTGGGGGTCACTTACCTCAGATGTTGGTGCCACTCGAGGCCCACTATCAAGGGTAGTCTCTGCTACCAGACTCTCTCTGTCCCACCAGGAACTTAAGCAAGTTTATGTGCTAGATTTGTTGGGGTTTTCTCTTGTCTGGTTGGTGTACCTTATAATTCACTTCACTTATTTTTTACAGCACCTCGTATGCCCCCTGCCATTTTGCAAGAAATTATTTTCTACAGTAGGTACCAACACTAACACCCTCTCCCCAGGTTGAAAAACTCGTGTTTTAGCCGCCCGGTTGTACACCCTGCTTTGGGCGCGTTGGGCGCGCTCCAAACATTCTTTGACTATTGGCATAACTGCCGCAATTCTGTCCTGCATGATTGTTATATGTTCAACTACACTGCGGTAAGGAGTCACCTCTTGCTCTCAAGTCTCCTTGGCAATATCCAACAGTCTTCTGGGACACCGCCCATAGACCAATTCAAAAGGTGAAAAGCCCGTGGAGGATTGGGGTACCTCTCGTATGGCGAACAAGAGATATAGCAGGAGAGCATCCCAATCCCTTACGTCCTTATCCACCACCCTTTTCAACATCCTCTTTAGGGTTTTATTAAAGCGCTCGACCAGACCGTCAGTTTGAGGGTGATACACTGAGGTACGCAGGTGGGAGATTTTTAGTAATTTACATAGTTCTTTAAGTATATGAGACATAAAGGGGGTCCCCTGATCCATAAGTATCTCTTTTGGAATGCCTGTGCGAGAAGAAGGGAATTTTGTTACTTACCGTAAATTCCTTTTCTTCTAGCTCTTATTGGGAGACCCAGACGATTGGGGTATAGCTACTGCCCTCTGGAGGCCACACAAAGCACTACATTAAAAGTGCAAGGCCCCTCCCCCTCTGGCTATACCCCCCCCGTGGTATCACGGGTTCTCCAGTTTTAGTGCCAAAGCAAGAAGGAGGAAGCCAATAACTGGTTTAAACAAATTAACTCCGAATAACATCGGAGAACTGAAAAACCGTTCAACATGAACAACATGTGTACCCGCAAACAACAAAAAAACATCCCGAAGGACAACAGGGCGGGTGCTGGGTCTCCCAATAAGAGCTAGAAGAAAAGGAATTTACGGTAAGTAACAAAATTCCCTTCTTCTTCAGCGCTCTATTGGGAGACCCAGACGATTGGGACGTCCAAAAGCTGTCCCTGGGTGGGTAAATAAATACCTCATGTTAGAGCTGCAAAACAGCCCTCCCCTACAGGGGTGTCACTGCCGCCTGCAGGACTCTTCTACCTAAGCTGGCATCCGCCGAAGCATAGGTATGCACCTGATAATGCTTGGTGAAAGTGTGCAGACTGGACCAGGTAGCTGCCTGGCACACCTGTTGAGCCGAAGCCTGGTGACGTAATGCCCAGGACGCACCCACGGCTCTGGTTGAGTGGGCTTTTAGCCCTGAAGGAACCGGAAGCCCCGCAGAACGGTAGGCCTCTAGAATTGGTTCTTTGATCCATCGAGCCAGGGTGGCTTTAGAAGCCTGCAACCCCTTGCGCGGACCAGCGACAAGGACGAAAAGTGCATCGGCACGGCGCATGGGCGCCGTGCGGGAAATGTAGATTCTGAGTGCTCTCACCAGATCTAGCAAACGTAAGTCCTTTTCATACCGGTGAACCGGATGAGGATAAAAGGAAGGCAAGGATATATCCTGATTAAGATGAAAAGAGGATACGACCTTAGGAAGAAACTCCGGAATGGGGCGCAGCACAACCTTGTCCTGGTGGAACACCAGGAAGGGAGCCTTGGATGACAGAGCTGCCAGCTCAGACACTCGCCGAAGCGATGTGATCGCAACAAGAAACGCCACTTTCTGCGACAGCCGAGAAAAGGAAACTTCCTTCAGAGGCTCGAAGGGCGGCTTCTGGAGAGCAACTAGTACCCTGTTCAGATCCCATGGATCTAACGGCCGCTTGTACGGGGGCACAATATGACAGACCCCCTGCAGGAACGTGCGCACCTTAGGAAGACGTGCTAGACGCTTCTGAAAAAACACGGATAGTGCCGAAACTTGCCCTTTAAGGGAGCTGAGCGACAAGCCCTTTTCTAACCCCGATTGCAGGAAGGAAAGAAACTTGGGCAATGCAAATGGCCAGGGAGACACTCCCTGAGCAGAGCACCAGGACAAGAAAATCTTCCACGTTCTGTGGTAGATCTTAGCCGAATTCGACTTTCTAGCTTGTCTCATCGTGGCAACGACTCCCTGAGATAATCCAGCAGATGCTAGGATCCAGGACTCAATGGCCACACAGTCAGGTTCAGGGCCGCAGAATTCTGATGGAAAAACGGCCCTTGGGACAGTAAGTCTGGTCGGTCTGGCAGTGACCACGGTCGACCGATCGTGAGATGCCACAGATCCGGATACCACGACCTCCTCGGCCAGTCTGGAGCGACGAGTATGACGCGGCTGCACTCGGATCTGATCTTGCGTAGCACTCTGGGCAAGAGCGCCAGAGGCGGAAACACGTATGGGAGCTGAAACTGCGACCAATCTTGAACCAAGGCGTCTGCCGCCAGAGCTCTTTGATCGCGCGACCTTGCCATGAATGCCGGGACCTTGTTGTTGTGCCGGGATGCCATTAGGTCGACGTCCGGCACTCCCCAGCGGCGACAGATTTCCTGAAACACGTCCGGGTGAAGGGACCATTCCCCTGCGTCCATGCCCTGGCGACTGAGGAAGTCTGCTTCCCAGTTTTCTACGCCTGGGATGTGAACCGCGGATATGGTGGATGCTCTGTCCTCCACCCACATTAGAATGCGCCGGACTTCTTGGAAGGCTTGCCGACTGCGCGTCCCTCCTTGGTGGTTGATGTATGCCACCGCTGTGGAGTTGTCCGATTGGATTCGGATCTGCTTTCCTTCCAGCCACTGTTGGAAGGCCAGTAGAGCAAGATACACTGCTCTGATCTCCAGAACATTGATCTGAAGGGTGGACTCCTGCGGAGTCCACGGTCCCTGAGCCCTGTGATGGAGAAATACTGCTCCCCACCCTGACAGACTCGCATCTGTCGTGACTACTGCCCAGGATGGGGGCAGGAAGGACCTTCCCTGAGACAATGAGTTGGGAAGGAGCCACCATTGTAGGGAGTCCTTGGCCGTCTGGGAAAGCGAGACTTTCCTGTCCAGGGACGTTGACTTCCCGTCCCATTGGCGGAGAATGTCCCATTGAAGTGGGCGCAGATGAAACTGCGCAAAGGGAACTGCTTCCATGGCTGCCACCATCTTCCCTAGGAAATGCATGAGGCGCCGCAAGGGATGCAACTGGCCCTGCAGAAGAGATTGCACCCCTGTCTGTAGTGACCGCTGCTTGTCCAGCGGAAGCTTCACTATCGCTGCTAGAGTATGAAACTCCATGCCAAGATACGTTAGTGATTGAGTCGGTGATAGGATCGACTTTGGAAAGTTGATGATCCATCCGAAAGACTGTAGGGTCTCCAGCGTAGCATTCAGGCTGTGCTGACATGCCTCTTGAGAGGGAGCTTTGACCAGTAAATCGTCTAGGTAAGGGATCACCGAGTGTCCCTGAGAGTGCAAGACTGCTACCACCGCCGCCATGACCTTGGTGAAAACCCGTGGGGCTGTCGCCAGACCAAATGGCAGAGCTACGAACTGAAAATGGTCGTCTCCTATCACAAAACGTAGAAAACGTTGATGTTCTGTAGCAATTGGCACGTGGAGATAAGCATCTTTGATGTCTATTGAGGCAAGGAAGTCTCCTCTGGACATTGAGGCAATGACAGAACGCAGGGTTTCCATCCGGAACTTCCTGGCGTGCACATGTTTGTTGAGCCGTTTTAGGTCCAGAACAGGACGGAACGAGCCGTCCTTTTTTGGAACCACAAAGAGATTGGAGTAAAACCCTTGCCCTTGTTCCTGAGGAGGGACTGGGATCACCACTCCTTCCGCTCTTAGGGAGCCCACCGCCTGCAGCAGAGCATCTGCTCGGTCTGGATGTGGGGAGGTTCTGAAGAACCGAGCTGGAGGACGAGAATTGAACTCGATTCTGTACCCGCGAGACAAAATGTCCGTCACCCACCGGTCTTTGACCTGTGACATCCAAATGCCGGAAAAGCGGGAGAGCCTGCCCCCGACCGGCGATGCGGAAGGGGGGGGCTGGAAGTCATGAGGTAGCCGCTTTGGAAGCGGTACCTCCATTCGCTTTCTTGGGGCGTGTGTGAGTCCGCCACGAATCTGAGTTTCTTTGCGGCCTCTGAGTCCCTTTGGACGAGGTAAATGGTGTCTTGCCCGAACCTCGAAAGGACTGAAACCTCTGCTGCCACTTTTTCTGCTGAGGTTTGGATGTTCTGGGTTGTGGTAAAGAGGAGTCTTTACCCTTGGACTGCTTAATGATGTCAGCCAATGGCTCGCCAAACAGTCTATCTCTAGATAAAGGCAAACTGGTTAAACATTTTTTGGAACCAGCATCTGCTTTCCAGTCCTTTAACCACAAGGCTCTGCGCAAAACTACCGAATTGGCGGACGCCATTGAGGTGCGACTGGTAGATTCTAGGACCGCATTGATAGCGTAAGACGCAAACGCCGACATCTGCGTGGTAAGGTGCGCCACTTGCGGTACTGCTGGATGCATGATAGCATCCACTTTTGCTAAGCCAGCTGAAATAGCCTGGAGTGCCCATACGGCTGCGAATGCCGGAGCAAACGACGCGCCGATAGCTTCATAGACAGATTTTAACCAAAGGTCCATCTGTCTGTCATTGGCATCTTTAAGTGAAGCGCCATCCTCCACTGCAACTATGGATCTAGCTGCAAGTTTGGAAATCGGGGGGTCTACCTTTGGACACTGTGTCCAGCGCTTGACCACCTCAGGGGGGAAAGGGAAACGCGTATCTTTAGATCGTTTAGAGAAACGCCTTTCTGGGTGAGCGTCGTGCTTCTGGATTGATTCTCTGAAGTCAGAGTGATCTAACAAAGCACTCAATTTACGCTTGGGATAAAGGAAACGAAACTTCTCCTGCTCCGCAGCCGCCTCTTCTGCTGAAGGGGCTGGGGGAGAAATATCCAACAGCCTATTGATGGCTGAGATAAGGTCGTTTACCATGGCATCCCCATCCGGGGTATCCAGGTTGAGAGGGGTTCCAGGAGTGGATTCCTGATCACTCTCATCAGACACATCACAGGGAGACTGATTGCGCTGAGACCCTGAGCAGCGTCGAGGGTCTTTCCCAGCGAGCTCGCTTAGGGTGGCTGGGGCCATCATCTGAGTCATAATCCTCGGCCTGTGAAGCCGGGGACCCCCCTGTGGGCTGGATACATTCCAAGTAAGGGGGACCTGAGGACAGAGGCCTCGCCGTGCCCAGAGACTGAGCCCCATGCATAGATTGCAAGGTTTCAAGGATTTTTGCCATAGACACAGACATATTATCTGCAAAAACTGCAAAGTCTGTCCCTGTCACCGGGGCAGAACTTACAAGCGTCTCAGCCTGGGTCGCTACCTCTCCTGACTCCAGCTGGCGAAGCAGCACCGGGTCGGAGCATTGCACACAATGGGGGTCATCGGAGCCTGCTGGTAGATTAGCCCCACATGCAGCACACGCAGTATACACAGCCCTTTTTGCCTTGGCCGCCTTGCGTTTTGAGGATGACATGTTGCTGCTTCCACAGAGCGATCTGGGATATGCAGCCAGAAGCGACCTCACAGTGCAAGAAATACAATATCTATCTATCTGTACACAGTACACTGATACACAGTGAGGCACTAGAGGGACCAGCACAGAAAAATCGCTTACCGCCCGCTTAAAAAAGCGGGTGTGTGGTCGCCAGATAGCCCCTAGTCCAGGTCTCCCAGAGCCTTGCGTCCTTCCTCCAGCCAGGCATGCATGTAATGGCTGCCGGCGTCTCGAGAGAGGAAGGGGGGCGGGCCCTGGGCGTTCCTGGCCATGAGCGGGAACCTGCTTCCCTCTGTGCCTAGTGAGAGGGCTGGAGCATGTAAATCAGGCTCCAGCCCTCGTCGCTGCTAGCGAACAGCGTCTCTCCCCTACCCTGATTGACAGGGTGGGGGCGGGAACGAATCGGAGTTGCCGGCGTCCTAGGCCCAAAAAGCCGGGGACTAAATTTATAACTGCCGCCGCCGTAAAAGCGCGGACGGCGGATCCCCGGCGCACCACAAGTCACAGCAGCGCCGCCCGGTCCAGCGGGGGTCGGCGCTGCGTTCCCATACACAAAAAAGTCCCCCAGTAATCTGTAGGGACACCAACTCCACGTTGCGGTCCCCGGCGCACTACAACACCCAGCCAGCCCGGAGTGTGTCTGTGCCTGCCGGGGACACAGAGTACCTGTATGATGCAGGGCCTGTCCCTGATCGTACTCCTGCTCCAAATCCATCAGGTTCTAATGGGTCTGTGGATGGAGCCCGGCGTCCGAGCTGAGAGGCCGGCAGGATCCCACTTCCACAGAGCCCTACCAGGGGATGTGGAAGGAAAACAGCATGTCAGGCTCCAGCCCTGTACCAGCAATAGGTACCTCAACCTTACAACACCATCCAGGGGTGAGAAGGGAGCATGCTGGGGACACTATATGTGTCCTCTTTTCTTCCATCCGAAATAGTCAGCAGCTACTGCTGACTAAAATCTGTGGAGCTATGCATGGAATGTCTGACCTCCTTCGCACACAAAGCTAAAACTGGAGAACCCGTGATACCACGGGGGGGGTATAGCCAGAGGGGGAGGGGCCTTGCACTTTTAATGTAGTGCTTTGTGTGGCCTCCAGAGGGCAGTAGCTATACCCCAATCGTCTGGGTCTCCCAATAGAGCGCTGAAGAAAACATGTTAAAAGCTCCTTTGAAATTGCTTTTGCATTGGCATTCCGTAAGGGTACAGCCTCCGGATAACGGGTGGCGTAATCCAGTACCACCAAAATGTATTGATGACCCCTGGCAGATTTAACTAATGGACTGACTAAATCCATTACTATCCTCTCAAAGGGCACCTCTATTATTGGCAAGGGTACAAAGGGGCTTCTAAAATGTGTCATAGGTGCAGTCAACTGGCATGTAGGACAGGACTGACAGTACTGAGTTACATCTCCCATCTGACCCAGCCAAAAGAAACGTTGCAGAATACGGTATTTTGTCTTTTCTCCAGCCAGGTGGCCCCCCCAAGGGATGTGGTCTAAAACCACCTGACGAAAAGATTTTGGTACCACTAGCTGTTCCACCACCACTCCTCGCATCTTGTCAATGTGGTACAGCATGCCCTGTTGCACTGCCACATGTGGAAACTCATTTTGAGCCCCTGGGTTTCCCTGGGTTTCCCTCAGAGACCTTCACATTTTCCCATGCCCTTGTAGTAGGATCTTGGTGTTGAGCAGTCCCGAAATTATCACGGGCCACCTCAAGACCTGGCATCTCTATACCATCCTCTAGCGTGTCCGCCTCGCCTGCAAACACACCCAGAGGAGAGTGTACAGATTCTGGAGCTACCCCTGTGGTGGGTCCCCCATCATCTTGCTCCAGTGGCTCAGGGGCAAGCCCCAGGGTATCGTTCACCAGTTTTTCTTCAACCGGGGTGTTCACGCCATTTTTAATGTTGCACAAGTCCCAGAATAAGGGAAAGTCTCTCCCCAGGATTACACTATGCAACATAGTCTTTACGATCACCACCTGATGTCTTTTGGCCCCCAAGAGTGTGGCAAGAGTTACCCAGGCTGTGGGGTAGTTTTTTAGCATCGCCATGTATGGAACTAATGCCCACAGTTGAATCTGTTATTGCTCCAGGGTCCACCAAGCTAGCATGTACCAAGGTTACTTGACTGTCAGAGTCTAAGATGGCTTTCACACTATAGCCGTTGACCTCAATGCAACACACATGTTTTTCATTTCCCGTGAGGATCTCCGCAGCACAGACTGTACATATAATGACAGACACCTTGTAGTGTTATAGTCCATCGGCTCTGTAGTTAATGGGCAGTTAGCAGCTACGTGGCTGAGCCCACGACATCACCAACACTGAATAGGCCCTTGCTTCCCAGTTGGGGACTTCAGTCTGGGCCTGTTGAGTTGCTGAGAAATTACACCGCTAACATAGTCCTTTGTGGACCTGCTACCCCTAGTTGCAACATTCTCTTCTTTTGAAAAAGGAGTAGTTTTAGCAGGACTTTCAGGCGATTTCCTAGAACCCCAGCAAGGCGAAAGCATCCACTGGAGTAGGCTTTCAGAAGCGCTGTAACGCTCGACCATTTTCACCAACTGGTCAGCGCTAGTTGGGTCACCCTGTCCGACCCACCTTTGGATCTTAGCCGGTAAGGATCGCAGGTACTTGTCTAGGACAACACGTTCCACCATCTGTGCGGGCGCCATTTATTCACCAGATGGATGAGGTCATGCATTTGTGAACGAGCTGGGTGATGTGCCACAAAAGTCCATAGATGTACCCTCTGTGCCCGTACATATGTGTTTACTCCCAGCCTTGCCAGGATTTCACCTTTTAGTTTAATATAGTCCATAGCATCAGCTCCACTTAGATCATAATATGCTTTTTGCGGATCTCCGATCAGGAATGGAGCGACCACTTCAGCCCATTTGTCCACCGGTAGGCGCTCACGTTCTGCAATACGTTCAAATACTGCCAAACATGCTTCCACATCATCATCAGTAGTCATTTTAAGTAAAGTCTTTTGTACGGCTTTCTGCGCACTGGCAGAGCCTTGTGCACAGTCCTCCGCGTCTCGAGGCTGCCGAACCAAGGACTTTTTTATTGCATTTAACTGCTCTTGTTGCATTTGGTGCTGCTACTCCAGCGCCTTCTGGAGGTAAGTCTTGGTCTGTTGTTGGTTAATGTTGGCCTGCACCAACTGATTCAGCAGCTCCTCCATATTGCTGGTCTCTTGGCTCTTCAGCAGCACAGGAGCTTTCAGCCAGGACATTAACAAGAGCCAATGCACATAGAACGGTTTATCTGTAGTTACAGTCCAATAGCCACTAATGCCCGCATTCTCCACCATTTGTGAGACAGGGGATATAGCTCAGCTGGGATCTTTGCTTTGGTCCAAGAAAGTGGCTATGGATTCATAGATGACAGCGGCAGACTGGCAGGTTCCATACAGATACGGCCACTGCAATGTTTTATTGTGTACACTTATCTCTCAGTGTTACACATGCAAAAACAGGAAAATAAATGTTTAAGGCCGTCTGGCCACTAACTAACAACAGAATGGTAACTACAAAATAAACCTATGTAACAAACAAAACAGTATTCTCTTACTGTGTCGGTTCCTCAGCACAGCAAGCGGAGGTATGGAGTCTCAGCACCAGCAGCCATGAGCCTGTACTGCTCTCCTCAGCAGTCTCCTTGTTCTGAATGCCTCCTGATTATTTCAGCTGATCCAGTGAGGAATCAAAACCTGGATTGAATGTGGAGAAGGGAGCAACCAGTCCCACTGCCATTCCTACTGATTAGTCCAGGAAAAACCGAAACCAAAATTACACTGAAATAAACAGGCTTCAGTGACTAACTTATTGCTGAGCCAGATATAACTTTCCGAGCTTTTCCCAGCCCATTTGCATGGGCTGACTGCTCCACAGTCAGTACATGGAGACATATGAAATGAACCGATGGGAAACATACCTGTTCTCTAGTACTTCTCCCCTCGGTATCTCACAATCTATAATCCGGAATTGCGTCAGTGCAGACCTTCATTGGACCTGTGAGCTGACTAATAAAGTGTGCTTGTGCATTCAAAATTCATCGGTATGGACCTGCATGTTCACAAATGCTGGTATCCGCATCAATTAATTATTATTATTATTATTTATTATTATAGCGCCATTTATTCCATGGCGCTTTACAAGTGAGAGAGGGTATTTGTACAACAATCATTAACAGTACAAGACAGACTGGTATAGGAGGAGAGAGGACCCTGCCCGCGAGGGCTCACAGTCTACAGGGAATGGGTGATGGTACAATAGGTGAGGACAGAGCTGGTTGCGCAGTGGTGTACTGGACTGAGGGCTATTGTAGGTTGTAGGCTTGTTGGAAGAGGTACATCTTGAGGTTCCTCTTGAAGCTTTCCACGGTAGTGGAGAGTCTGATGTGCTGAGGTAGAGCATTCCAGAGTATGGGGGATGCACGGGAGAAATCTTGTACGCGATTGTGGGAAGAGGAGATAAGAGAGGAGCAGAGAAGGAGATCTTGTAAGGATCTGAGGTTGCGTGCAGGTAGGTACCGGGAGACTAGGTCACAGATGTAGGGAGGAGACCGGTTGTGCATGGCTTTGTATGTCATGGTTAATGTTTTGAACTGGAGTCGTTGGGCGATGGGAAGCCAGTGAAGGGATTGGCAGAGTGGCGAGGCTGGGTAGTAGCGAGGGGAGAGGTGGATTAAGCGGGCCGCAGAGTTTAGGATAGATTGGAGGGGTGCAAGAGTGTTGGAAGGGAAGCGAATAAATTAATGGGTCCATACCCAAGGACTCAACACTTGAATCTCACATATAATAGTGAGAAAATGATAGTAAAATTTTGTAGTAAATATTATATCTCATCACTATAGAAACAGGACTAAATGCAGATCTATGTACTAACAGCCATTATAAGACCACTCAGGTAACTCAGGTTCAAAACATCAAACGTAAATGCCAAATCCTCTCAATCGTTATATATATATATATATATATATATATATATATATATCCAAAGGAGAAAGAAAGTCGTACTCCAGATGATCACCATATCACTCAGTCTTTATTGCAGGGGAAACATGAGGGTACAAGCGGTGGGGAGGGTGAGACAAGCCATACAACGCCGGACGACGGCGTGCCGTTTCGCTAGAACTTAGCTTCCACAGGTCCAGTGCAAACTGCCATGCAGCACCGCCCTTTTAACACAAATTGTGTGGGTACTGCATTAGCAGAGTGATTTAAAATGCAAATGTAAGTATACAATTAGTAGCTGCAAAAAACAGGTGAAGACTTCAAGGGTATTAACATATCACAGTCTAATACACATATCTCTCAAAATACAATAATATACAAAAGGCGGACAGAATCACAATCCCTACAAGAACAGAACAAAATTCTGATGTACAGTACAGCGAGCACAAAAACAGTAGAAATTATTTTAAATTAGTGAAAAAAAAAAAAAATTGTTTCAGAGACAATGTATGCAATAATGTTAAAATGCAAAACAGTAGCTATTAATCAACGCCATGATCAGATAGTGCTAGTGTGTCGCCCGGGGACCAGGGGGTACTCAGATCCGGGCCACAGAGTCACTTCTGTGGGTATCACGATGGCGTGACCCGGTCTGTGATCCCAGGCTCCACAGTAAAAGGGGATTTAGTAAGGGGAATTGTTATAGTTCGTGACGCCACCCACGGTTGTGGTGATGGCACCACCGCTGCTCAGTGTGGGGGTCCCGGGGATGGTATGGAGCAGCTAGATGTTATTTCTCCCCTCCGTGGGTAGGGGGTTGGTAGTCCCGGGGCCCGGTGATGGGGTAAGCAGGGAGCAGGGCGCAGTGCTGCAGTGCGATGCCCGAGGGCACGGGTGTACTCACAAGAAAGTCACACGGAGTCACTGGTGAACTAAGAATTGCCGGTGTCCGCAGCCTTTGGTACGGGGTGTTAGTGTCCCACACACGGTGCAGCAGCCCTTGTTGTTCTTCCCTGCAGCCAAGTGCCTTTCTCTCCTCTCTCTTCCACTTTCTCCTCAGCCGGGGACGGGGAATCTACTCCCCTGTAGTGATCCGGGTACCCAGGTACCGAGGGGCCACCGCCCAGCTCCGGCTACCTGTTCTGGCCCCTTCCTCACTACGGCCTGCCCCGGCCCTCTTGGAGAACGCTTCACTCCCAGCCGGGAGCTGAACTCCAGACCTCTGTTCTCTCTGACCTCTCCACACTCTCTGCTCCAGCCCCTCCCCTCTCCTCTGCTTTTCCCTTACACTGGGGGCTGTGCTTGTTTGGCTGCACCAGTGTGAGATCATATTACCAAGGAGGATTAACTCTTTATGTGACAACCTGGCTGTGCCAGGGCGTCACACACCCCCCTGGTAAAACACGGCCCGTCCTCGGGCCGGCTAGGCACCGACATTTTATTAAACTGGAAAAGAATAAAACATTTTAAACATTTTCAATCTTCCCACAGCGGGATGCACATTGCTTCAACGTTGCAACAACAAATAACACTTTTAATAATAACTGTGTAACGGGTCCTTCAGTCACCCACCCAAACAACCTAGCCTTGGTGCTGCCCCTAAAACCCAGGCAGCACCCCTTGACCCCAGTCCAGGAACAGCCCCAAATTGGTCAACGGGACCGGTACTTCGCTGCCGTTGCGGCCGGGCGGACTGCCGGAGCCGTCGTCATCTCCGTCGCGGCCGGGCGGACTGCCGGGGCCGGTGGCAGGGTGGTGACAAAGATGAGGCCTGGGGACCCCAGGTCTGGGTCCTCCCCAACAGGTGCTGCGGGCTCCGCTACCGGTAACAGGGGTAACGGGTCGGTGCATCGCTGCGGCGGCCTCTCCAGGAACCAAATGCTGGCAGAGTCCTGGCATCCCTGCCTTTACAGTCCTCGTCACATAAGCTGCGGTTCCTTCTTTCTGCTCCCCCCTGGTACTCGGGAGCAGTCCTTCCAGCAGCTTTTAAAGTTTCTCTTTTCGCTTCCGGTCCTCCGGAGCTTCACTTCCGCCCACGTTCTCAGGGGGCGGAGCCTCTTTTTCGCGCCCACCGCTCGGAGAAGAAGGCGCCAAGTTGTTGTTTTTGGCGCCTAAAATGGCGGCTAAAATGGCGGATTTCAAGATTTTTGCAGCGGATCACCGCTGACAGTCCAGAATAAGGCGCACTTCCTCCAGGTAACTGGATGGGTTCGATCCTGTTCGTGACGCCAAATGTGTCGCCCGGGGACCAGGGGGTACTCAGATCCGGGCCACAGAGTCACTTCTGTGGGTATCACGATGGCGTGACCCGGTCTGTGATCCCAGGCTCCACAGTAAAAGGGGATTTAGTAAGGGGAATTGTTATAGTTCGTGACGCCACCCACGGTTGTGGTGATGGCACCACCGCTGCTCAGTGTGGGGGTCCCGGGGATGGTATGGAGCAGCTAGATGTTATTTCTCCCCTCCGTGGGTAGGGGGTTGGTAGTCCCGGGGCCCGGTGATGGGGTAAGCAGGGAGCAGGGCGCAGTGCTGCAGTGCGATGCCCGAGGGCACGGGTGTACTCACAAGAAAGTCACACGGAGTCACTGGTGAACTAAGAATTGCCGGTGTCCGCAGCCTTTGGTACGGGGTGTTAGTGTCCCACACACGGTGCAGCAGCCCTTGTTGTTCTTCCCTGCAGCCAAGTGCCTTTCTCTCCTCTCTCTTCCACTTTCTCCTCAGCCGGGGAATCTACTCCCCTGTAGTGATCCGGGTACCCAGGTACCGAGGGGCCACCGCCCAGCTCCGGCTACCTGTTCTGGCCCCTTCCTCACTACGGCCTGCCCCGGCCCTCTTGGAGAACGCTTCACTCCCAGCCGGGAGCTGAACTCCAGACCTCTGTTCTCTCTGACCTCTCCACACTCTCTGCTCCAGCCCCTCCCCTCTCCTCTGCTTTTCCCTTACACTGGGGGCTGTGCTTGTTTGGCTGCACCAGTGTGAGATCATATTACCAAGGAGGATTAACTCTTTATGTGACAACCTGGCTGTGCCAGGGCGTCACACTAGCAAAACAAGGGTGTCACAGTCAGGATGTCATATAGTCGACATGCCAAAAAAAAAAAAAAAAGGTCTTTAAAGAAAAACTGACAAGTCGTTTCTGTCATTCAAACCTAGCGGTCCCATTGCGTTTAGATCCAGAATCAATCTGGATTCGTTTTGTAACAGCGTGCGGTGCGTGTCGCCGCCTCTGCTGCTAGGATTGACTTTAAACAGACCAGCAAAAGAAAGTAGATTGGAATTACTATTATGGCATTCCTGCATGTGTTTAATAAGTCTTGCTGAACCTATCCCTGATATTAAGGATTTGCAATGTTCCCTAAAACGGACGTAAAGGGGCCGGATAGTTTTTCCAATGTAATAAAAATTGCAGGGGCAGAATAATGCATACACTATATAAGTGGACTTGCACGATATGAAATCATTAACCCTGAGGTACTCACACCCCACTTATTACATCCCCCGTTTTATGGGCCGAACCGAAAGGACAATTCCCACATCTAAAATTACCCTTAATTTTTTTCTTGTCTAACCATGTCTTTTCCTTTGTGGGCACGAATCTATTTTTTACCAAAAGGTCGACTAAATTATGGCCTCTTCTGTAAGATACCAAGGGACCCTCTTTAACCAGGGCTCTAAGGTCTTTATCGTTTTTCAACAAATGCCAGTGTCTCTTTATGCTGGATCTCACAATGTCAAACAGAATTGTATTTGAAATTGAAGGTGCATCTATCCCCGGCGGCATTATGCGGCATTTTTCCTGGTATTTTTTTTAAAAAAAATTTTGCGAGGTCTATCACGATCATTCGTCGCCATCGCAGTCCTGTCCTGTTCTTTTGCTGGTCTGTTTAAAGTCAATCCTAGCAGCAGAGGCGGCGACACGCACCGCACGCTGTTACAAAAAGAATCCAGATTGATTCTGGATCTAAACGCAATGGGACCGCTAGGTTTGAATGACAGAAACAACTTGTCAGTTTTTCTTGAAAGACCTTTTTTTTTTTTTGGCATGTCGACTATATGACATCCTGACTGTGACACCCTTGTTTTGCTAGCACTATCTGATCATGGCGTTGATTAATAGCTACTGTTTTGCATTTTAACATTATTGCATACACTGTCTCTGAAATTTTTTTTTTTTTTTTCACAAATTTAAAATAATTTCTACTGTTTTTGTGCTCGCTGTACTGTACATCAGAATTTTGTTCTGTTCTTGTAGGGATTGTGATTCTGTCCGCCTTTTGTATATTATTGTATTTTGAGAGATATGTGTATTAGACTGTGATATGTTAATACCCTTGAAGTCTTCACCTGTTTTTTGCAGCTACTAATTGTATACTTGCATTTGCATTTTAAATCACTCTGCTAATGCAGTACCCGCACCATTTGTGTTAAAAGGGCGGTGCTGCATGGCAGTTTGCACTGGACCCATGGAAGCTAAGTTCTAGCGAAACGGCACGCCGTCGTCCGGCATTGTATGGCTTGTCTCACCCTCCCCACCGCTTGTACCCTCATGTTTCCCCTGCAATAAAGACGGAGTTATATGGTGATCATCTGAAGTGCGACTTTCTTTCTCCTTTGGATTTATCTTGGTCTTCACCGCAAGTCTGCACCATGATCCCCTCCATGGCTCAGTAGGGCTCAAGTAGCTGAACGTGTAGTAACACACGGAGTAGGTGGTGCACCGGGACTCTTACCTCTTTCATATATATATATATATATATATATACTTATAAATATATATATATATTTATAAGGAATATGATATCTGTCATTGCTAACAGGCTTTGCTAAAATAGTAAATACCCAGTATCAAATATAAACATCATATTTCTTTGTTACCCATGTTAGAGTTGGTGGGTCAGCAGTGCATCCACTTCCACCCCTATGTACATTTCGCATAAAACGCTTCCTCAGGGGGCTATTGCTGATCAATTTTCCCTCTCTTTATATGTGTTCGCCTAATGGCCACCGCTTGCAGTCTGTCCACCGACTGCAACGGGGAAGCACCGCTCTTCAGGGTTGCCAGCGCATGCACAGTGGCTATAGAAGCCAGGGCTTATACACAGCCCTAATGACAGTGGCGTGACCCAGCGGGCAGGTGGAGGACAGTGGGCACGCGCACCAGACTGCATTAAGCAACTTACGTCACATTCCCATATGCTGCACTATGATATGCGCTTGCTTACTTGCTAATCACTGTGCATGATATGCAAAGTTGAAGCGACCAAATGGTCTTGGACACCTATAAATTTATAAATTCCAAGTATGTGTGATGCCCTGGGCAAGCCAGGGGTCACAGGTCATGACACCACCACACCCTACACCCCGGATAGGTACACCGAAGCTAAACCAAAAATCCTTGTTGCCTTCCTCCAGGGGCTGATGTCCACACCAGGGGGTGGGCCAGGTGGTTGGCTCCGCCCACCGAGGAGTTCACAGCACTGGAGGCGGGAGAACCAGGCAGATCAGTTTAGTCAGAGTTTGAAGTGAGAGTGAAGTGGTAGAGGAGCAAGAGAGAGGAGTAAAAGTGGAAGAGAAAGTGACAGTTGAGGAAGCCTGAAGTTGGTCCGGGTGCGTGCCCCGGACTGAGAGAGCAAGGTCAGCAGACGGCAGTGACCGTCTGCAGGAGAGGCTGATCGGAGGTTGCCGAAAGGACCGTGGACGGGTGGTGGCCCGGCGGTACCGGAACGGTATACGAAGAGAAGCCAGCACCATTGGCAGGGGCCTTTCGGATCCCGGCAAGGCTAGGAGTCGCCGTGAATTTGCCAAATCCGTCAGTGAAGGGGACCTCCGGGTCTCCCAACAACTAAGTCCCGATTGAAGGCAACAGTCCAACCGTAGGAGAGAGACACCGCCACCGCCAAGGCACCAGTTTCTCAGGGCCAGCGCCTGCGGGTAAAGTGGGGCTCCTCCGGCCTATATCCAAGCCGGGGAGCGGGTTACCGGTGGGAACCCATCGCTACCAATATAGACTTAGGTGCAGGAAAAGGGACCGTCATCGTCAACTACCGGGGAAAAGCAACAGCAGCCGTCCGTGGGAACCGTCTTTCCAGCCGTGTGTTTTACCGAGAACTGTGTTCCCGTCTCCGGCTGAGTGAGTACCACAGTGCCGTGAGGCACAGCGCTGCCCCGCGTCCCTGCACCCCACCAAGCCCTGCACCGACCCCGCCATCCCTCATCCCCCACCTCATCACTGGGCCCCGGGACAACCACCCCCTACCCACGGAGGGGAGAACCAACAACTTTGCTGCTCCCTGTCACCGCTCCCGGGATCCCCATACAGAGCAGCGGTGGTGTCCACACAATCACCACAACTGTGGGTGGCGTCACGGACAATAAACAATCCCAAAAACCAATCCCCTTTCACTCATGGGCGAGGAGCGCCGCTCGAGTCCCCGGGATCCGGCCCATCGCTCGAGCCACCGAGCAGCAGCAGGCCGCAGCGGCAGCCGGACCCGAGCAGTGGGAGAGCGCGGCGTCCCCACCTCCGCCCGCGACATATGCCATACATAACGATTGAGACATATGGTAATTCATAACATGCATCAAGTCGTGCAATATGCAGAGAATATCCACGTCAGGAATATGAATCCATTAGAGTAGGTTCTTCACATACAAGGTGATCCTTAGGGTTGGTAGAAGTATACTGTAAACAAATACACAAATTAAAACCGATTAAAAACAATACAGGAAAACGGTGGAAGAGATCAAAGATAATGTACTAAATTGCATAAATGATCATTGCTGCGCATGATAACACAAGGCCTATATAAAATAAATAGACGTGACACTGAATAATTTTGATGGCATTAAATGGCCATGACATTTATTAAGGGTTAAATAGCATATTAAAATTACCAATAAATAACCAAATCTTTATTAACCATTTCATCACCACAGTCCATAAACTAGTCCGCCAGCAAAGCTGACGACTTTTCCCTCTAACAAATGCCACGACGAGTGCGATCCTCCACGAGAAGTTCTTTCTCCAGGGATGGCGGGTGGGTGTTCTTCTTTGATCTTCAGAAATTCTGACAGCCAGCTGATGGAGAGCCCCTGCTTTTATTTACAAATTTCCCGCACTTTTCTAACAGCTGACCAATCAGCTGTTAGAAAAAACGGAAAATGGAAAATACCCTACCTATTGGAAAAATCTGCAAACTAAAATTCAAAAGCCCAAGCAATGATTACAGATTCTTCAAAGTAGTCTTTTTTTCTGACAATCAAGCTCAAAAGCTCCGCTTCCAACCTAGCAACTTTATCCTGAGGCAACCTACACTCCATCCTATCAGAATCAATAGTGATGCCTAAAAACTCCAAACACCGACAGGGCAAAGTCGTCTTCTCTTCCGCTATAGGAACACCAAACAAACACATCAACTCACGAAACTTAACTAACAACTTTAAACAATCCTCAGACTCCGCCTTACCAACAAATAAAAAATCATCTAAATAATGCAGAATTTTCCCTTACCTCCCTCAACCTCAACAACCCAATGTAAAAATGATGAAAAAGATTCAAAATAAAAACAAGACAAAGAAAAACCCATCGGGAGGCATTTGTCAAAAAAAATAGTGCCCCCTAAACTGAAAACCCAGAGAATTGAAACCCGAAGGATTCACTGGTAAAAGCCTGAATGCTGACTGAATATCTGATTTTGCCATTAAAGCCCCTCTACCTGCTTCCCTTAACAAATCCACAGCTTGATCAAATGAGGAATATTTAACCGAGACTATATCCGGCTCAATCTCAACATTTAAGAACCATATCTTGGAAACGATAAATGGTGCATTAGACGGAAACTACCCTTCTCCTTCTTAGGGACTATCCCGAGTGACGAAAGCCGAAAATTCTTGAACGGGGGACTAACAAAAGGACCAGCTACCCTACCTAATTGAATCTCTTTTAGCACTTTGGAAGCTACCACTGACTCAAATTCATTTACTGAAAGAATATTCTCCACCCAAACGCACCCTGACCCTTTAAACTCAGGAACAAAAAAACCGTTCACAAATCCATCCAAAATTAACTAAGCATTCTGTCTGACTGGATAGCGATCTAACCAACCCAGCATGTTTTGTACTATCACTGGTGTCACCTCCTTTAAACATGGACTCCTTAGTGTTGTGTTGTTGCTGTGTACTCTGGTTCTGTTTTTTGAAACATTTGAAGATGGCATGATTACCCCCACAAGAGGAGCACTCATGTCGAAATCTGCAATTGGATGTAAATTTACATGACGACTCATTAAATGCAAAGCAGAAACCTTTTTTAACCATAGGATTATTTTGAGAAAATCTGTTAAAATTAGTCCTCTGAGGAAGCATAAGGTTTAGCCATAGACCGACGTCTTTTTGGCCCCATTGCATATTCCGGAGGATGGCTAATTTTTGACGAAAACCCTCATCATAATTCAGCCATGCAATGCCACCAAAACTGCGATATGCCTCTAATATGTTCTCCAGGTGCTGAAAAAGACCCGAACAAACTGCCGGATTCTTTTCACCCAAGACAGAAGAAAAAATGCAAAATGCCTGCAGCCAGTTATTGAATGATTTAAAGGCGGCCTTTTTCTTATCATCTAAATCCGTCTTCTCATCCTTTTTAACATTCTCTCTACTAGACGGAAGCAGAGAAAACAAATCAACATAATCTCCCATGTAAATCTTATCCCTAACTGGCTGCGGCAAATGAAATCCCAGGGGGGACATGTCACATGTCAAAGCCTCCTTAAATAAATAACCAGGCAGAGACATGGACTCCTGACAACCACTAAAGCTGGTGTCACACACAGCGACAACGACAATGACGTCGCTGCTACGTCACCATTTTCTGTGACGTTGCAGCGACGTCCCGTCGCTGTGTGTGACATCCAGCAACGACCTGGCCCCTGCTGTGAGGTCGCCGGTCGTTGCTGAATGTCCAGCTTCATTTTTTGGTCGTCACTCTCCTGCTGTGATACACACATCGCTGTGTGTGACAGCGAGAGAGCGACGAAATGAAGCGAGCAGGGAGCAGGAGCCGGCGTCTGGCAGCTGCGGTAAGCTGTAACCAGCGTAAACATCGGGTAACCAAGGGAAGACCTTTCCCTGGTTACCCGATATTTACCTTCGTTACCAGCCTCCGCCCTTGCTGCCAGCGCCGGCTCCTGCTCTGTGCACATGTGGCTGCAGTACACATCGGGTAATTAACCCGATGTATACTGTAGCAAGGAGAGCAAGGAGCCAGCGCTAAGCAGTGTGCGCGGCTCCCTGCTCTCTGCACTGTGACATGTAGCTGCAGTACACATCGGGTTAATTAACCCGATGTGTACTGTACCTAGGAGAGCAAGGAGCAAGCGCTAAGCGCGGCTCCCTGCTCTCTGCACGTGTAGCACAGCGACGTTATGATCGCTGCTGCGTCGCTGTGTTTGACAGCTAAGCAGCGATCATAACAGCGACTTACAAGGTCGCTGTTACGTCACAGAAAATGGTGACGTAACAGCGACGTCGTTGTCGCTGTCGCTTAGTGTGAACCCAGCTTAAGACCTGCACTACTCTCCCTAGCCACCGCCCCCCTGCTAACATTTCACATAACACTTTCTTCACTACAGCTTCTATACTAAAAGGAAGAGGGCCGGCACACGAGACAGACAGAGGGACATTGAAACTCTCAGCCTGTCCTCTGCTCTGCAGTTCTCGGCCCTCCTGTGGATGTCCCTGGTCTCCAGCAGCTCCGCGCCTCAGGCCCCTGCCTCTGGCCTCGGCAAGGCACCTCCTCCTCTTCAGACGGGGACTCGGACCAGGGGGCCCCCGTCGCTCTTCTGGCCCCAGGAACGATCTTCCCCTATGATCTCCCGCTGCCACCAGGAATTTCAAATCCCTGGGCCGGTGCCGCGCTTTTACGGCGACGCCGACTAGATGACGTACTCTTCCTCTTCGTGGCTGCTCTGTCCGGCGCTGAACAATGACGCGCCTCCGCAGCCAGGATGGGCGGGGAAGCTCCGGCTTCCGCTTCTCCCTCATTCTCACCGACTGCCGCTGGAAGGACGCTGCGCCGCTGGGACCGCCTTCTTTCCGGGATATCCGCTGTCAGCGCTGCCATCTCTTCTGGGTCGGTAAGCTGGATAACCGCGGCGTCACGATCCTCAGCTTCTCCAACTTCTGCTGGCTGCCTAGACGCCTCCAGGCAATGTCTCAGCAAGGCTTCTCCACTGTCCTCGCTCGCCCTCTTCATCCGGTCTTGCAGCAGGCTTTCCATCAGCTGTTCTTCTTTGATCTTCAGAAATTCTGACAGCCAGCTGATGGAGAGCCCCTTCTTTTATTTACAAATTTCCCGCATTTTTCTAACAGCTGACCAATCAGCTGTTAGAAAAAACCGGTGCGCAGAACCAGCCTAAACTGGTTTAACCAGTCTCCTCATGACAGAACACAGCTGTTCTTAACCCTTCACTCACCACACATATAGTGAACATAAAAACCTTTATTCAATAATAATGGCCATTCCATTGTATAAATAACCAGGCCTGTGCCATCATGCATTCGCACGGCATACTAGCTACCGTGCTCTAAACAGAGAGCCAGATGGATTAATTGGGGACAATAGAGCTAGTACACAGGCATTTTCTAGGGGAAAGAGAGTCCAACTTATAAGAAACAAGCAAATTAATTGGTTTCATTTAATCCTGTAGGTGATTTAGTTTCTAATAGTGTAATCCATTTGCATTCTTGCTGTAATAGTTTCTTATTTATATTGCCGCCTCGAATCCCTCTGGACACATGTTCAATCCCCCTTACATTAAAGGTACAGGGATCACTATCATGTTTTAATTTGAAATGTCGAGGGATTGTTTTCAATTCCTCCAAATTGGAGATGGTTGTTGCAGCTACAATGTCGCGTACGTCTTTCCTTGTCCTGACTCTTAGTTGGCGTGATGTCAGCCCAATATAAATTAGGCCACAAGCACACATCGCATAGTATATCACCTGCGTGGTGGAGCAGGTGATATACTGGCGAATTTCAAATTCTTTGTCTCCCCTGATGACCTAAAGGTCACACACATATTGGCGCATGCCCTACATCCACCACAGGGGTAACACCCCTTAACCAGTGACCCTGTGTCAAAGGGCGTATTGGTAGTCGCCACGTAGTGGCTTCTAACCAATATATCTTTGAGATTTTTGCTTCTCCTATAGGTCATCTGGAGGTAATCTAGTATATACTTTTTCAGGATTGGTTCGGTCTGGAGAACTGGCCAATGGCGCTGCAAACTTCTTTTCACCTCTTCACATTGTGAATTATATGTTGTGATGAATCTGACATTATTGTTGTCCTTGGATACTCCATTGGAGGACTGGAGTAAAGTTTCTCATGTGAACTTCTTCGCCCTATTATACCCTTCCTTTATGGATCTGTTGCTGTACTCTCATGACTGAAATCTCTTTCTCAATATATCAGCTTGAAATTTCTGTGGGGTTGAGCAAATCCGCTTCGTTCTCATAAACTGCCCAACTGGGATAGATTTGATAGTGACGTAATGGTGGCTAGACTCTGCATGCAACAGGGAATTGATTGCGGTGGGCTTCCTGAATAAGTCTGACTGTAGCTGTCGGTTGCTGTCAATATCGATCTTGATGTCCAGGAAGTCCACCACCTCCCTGGTACACACATAGGTCCGCCTGATGTTAAAATCATTCACATTGAGTTGGCCCATGAACTGCCTAAGCCCATCCTCACTGCCTTGCCAAATAAATAAAATATCGTCAATGTATCATGGCCAGAGGGGTATATGGTCTACAGCCCACGCGTCCTCGCCCCCCCGCAAACCACTTTCCCAAAACCCAAGAAAGAGGTTTGCAAATGAAGGCGCACAGGCCGCCCCTATTGCAGTACCCCTCCGCTGTAGATAAAATTGCTCTTTAAAGGAAAAAAAATTATGCGATAGGATGAACTCAAGCAGCCCAAGGACCAACTCACATGTGGGACCATCCCAGTTGCTGTTCACGAAAAAGAAGCGGGCCGCCTCCAACCCCTGCTGATGATCAATGCAAGTATAGAGTGACTCTATATCTGCAGTCACGAGGTACATATCATCCTCCAAATGTATCCCGTTAATTCTGGTTAATACGTACGTGGTGTCGCGGACGTATGATGGGAGAGCTTCTGCCAGTGGTTGCAAACAAAAATCCACAAATTTGCACACCGGGTCATAAAGGCCTTCCAATCCAGACACGATAGGTCTGCCCGGGTGTTCGGTGGCATTTTTGTGGATTTTAGGGATGAAGTAAGTGGTTGGTGTCTTAGGGTATTTAAATATTAGACCGTCATAGATTTTTTTTTTTTTAGGGATAATGCCCTGCCATATAGTATCAGACCTAATTCAGCAGAATATGATGACATAGGATTTGTGGATCATTTTATATATGTGATTCTATCCCTCAACTGTTTCTGTGCCTCCTTCTCATACATCTTTTTGGGCCATAGGACAACGTTTCCCCCTTTGTCGGCTGGTTTGATGACAAGGTCATCGAGCGACTGTAATTCACAAAGTGCCGTTCGATCTCCCTGAGTAAGGTTGTCACTCAGTCATGCAGTAGAGATCCTCTTGAGATTATGGATAACCAGATCAGTGAAGATCTCCACCGCAGGAGATGCCGACATCGCGGGAAATGTTACCGATCTGGGATATAAATGCCTGGGGTATTTACCTTGGGTCGTTCCATCCTGCTCGTCCAACAAAAAATTCAAATTTCTCCAGGCTTCTTCTATTATAGAGTCTGACATGGTCGTATGGTCATCGCTGTTTTTATAATGCAGCTTTTTAAGAATAAATTTCCTTGATAAAAGATTAACATCTTTTATAGCTGTGAAAAGATTAAAGCCATTAGTGGGTGCAAAGGTTAGCCCCCTCTCAAACAACTTTTTTTTTTATTATAAGTCAATACATGTTCTGATAAGTTAATCACCTGTAATTTGTTCGTATCATTTTTCTTGTGACCCTTCCTATATGATCCCAAGTGCATGCTTTTACTAGAGTTGTTCTGTCTCTTGTCCGTGGATCGCAAGGTCATGCCACTCCCAGACCCTGATTCTTGGTTCGTTGAACTTCATTGGACGTGCAGGAAGCAAACGACCCTGATCTTGATCCAGCGTTCTTCCATTTACCCCGCTGTCTCCTATGCCATCTATAGATGTTATTTTGGTTGTGATCCATAGTATCTCTCTGAAACTTTTTGATTTTAACATCGCTTACCTCTTTTTCCCACTTAATGGATTCATCTTCAATCTCAGAATTTAGTCTTACCAGCGCATCACTGGATAGGCCATCCTGTAGCTTTTTCTGTATTTGTTCAATTTCTGTATCCATGTCACTGACTGTTTATTTAGTTGTACTAGCAGCTCCATGAACTCTCTAGAGCAGGTGGTAGCCGCCTGTTCCCACCTATTCCTAAATTAATCATCCGGCTCCTTGAAGGCTGGAAAGACCTGCACTATAAAGGGTGCTTTACACACTGCGATATCACTAACGATTTATCGTCGGGGTCATGGTGTTTGTGAAGCACATCCGGCATCGTTAGCTACATCGCAGCGTGTAACATGTACGAGCGACCTTCAACGATTGCAAAAGTGGTAAAAATTGTTGGTTTTGGAGAGGTCGTCCAAACACCAAATATTGTTGTCAGGTGAGTAACGAGGTTGTTTGTCATTCCTGCGGCAGCACACATCGCTATGTGTGACACCGCAGGAACGAGGAAACTCACCGTATCAGTGTCCCACCGGCAATGAGGAAGGAAGGAGGTGGGCGGGATGTTCGGCCCGCTCATCTCCGCCCCTCCTCTACTATTGGGCGCTATGACGCCAAATGAACCGCCCCCTTAGAAAGGAGGCGGTTCGCTGGTCACAGCGACGTCGCTAGGCAGGTAAGTACGTGTGACGGGTGTAAGCGATGTTGTGCGACATGGGCAGCGATTTGCCCGTGTTGCATAACCGACGGGGGTGGGTACAATCGCTAGCGATATCGATACCGATATCGCAGAGTGTAAAGTGCCCTTAAGTTTCCGTGGTATGATGTTTTTCTCCAGATATTTTTCTAAAAATGCCCTATTCCACCAGATTCTGGTTCTCTTGCACAGCAACTCCTTATATCGATCTATACTATTTTGCATCTCTCCACTGCTTTCCGTAGACACCAATATGGGCTCATCACTGAACACTGCGTTCATTTTTGAAAGCAATTAACTTTTCTCTGACCTCATAATCCATTTTATTCTTATTACTGGATGCTGTGAAAAACACAGAAATAATTATTAGCGACAAATTGGCGCCATTGGCCAGTGGCCAGTTCTCCAGACCAAACCAATCCTAAAAAAGTATATACTAGATACCCCTGTGGTGGATGTAGGGCATGCACCAATATGTGCAGGACTAAGACCTTTAGGTCATCATGGGGAGACAAAGAATTTGAAAGTCGCCAGTATCCACCTGATCCACCACGCAGGTGATATACTATGCGATGTGTGGTTGTGGCCACATTTTTATATGGGGCTGATATCACGCCAACTAAGAGTCAGGACAAGGGAACACGTACGCGACATTGTCGCTTCAAAAACCATCTCCAATTTGGAGGAATTGAAAACGATCCCTCGACATTTCAAATTAAAACATGATAGTGATCCCTGTACCTTTAAGGTAAGGGGGATTGAACATGTGTCCGTAGGGATTCGAGGCAGCAATATAAATAAGAAACTATTACAGCAAGAATGCAAATGGATTACACTATTGTAAACTATGGGATTGAATGAAACCAATTAATTTGCTTGTTTCTTATAAGTTGGACTCTCTTTCCCCTAAAAAAATGCCTGTGTACTAGCTCTATAGTCCCCAATTAATCCATCTGGCTCTCTGCGCAGCAACGATCATTTATGCAATTTAGTACATTATATTTGATTGATCTCTTCCACTGTTTTCCTGTATTGTTTTTAATCAGTTTTAATTAGTGTATTTGTTTACAGTATACTTCTACCAACTCTAAGGATCACCTTGTATGTGAAGAATCCACTCTAATGGATTAATATTCCTGACGTGGATATTCTCTGCATATTGCACGACCTGATGCATGTTATGAATTGCCATATGTCTCAATCGTTATGTCAGGCATACTTGGAATTTATAAATTTATAGGTTTCCATGACCATTTGGTCGCTTCAACTTTGCATATCATGCATAGTGATTAGCAAGTAAGCAAGCGCATATTATAGTGCAGCATATGGGAATGTGACGTAAGTTGCTTACTGCAGTCTGGTGCGCGTGCCCGCTGTCCTCCACCTGCCCGCTGTCATTAGGGCTGCGTATGTGCACTGGCTTCTATAGCCACTGCGCATGTGCTGGCACCGTTGACGAGCGGCGCTTCCCCGTTGGGGTCAGTGGACAGTAGCGCGCATGCGCCGGCGTCAGACTGCAAGCGACGGCCATTAAGCAAACACATCATATAAGGATTAAACACATAAATTTGGCCATGATTAATACACCGAGGAGATAACACAATAGTATCCCTCGGGGGTAATGCCAACTCCGAAAGGCATATCAAAAGAGGAGAAAAGGAGATAAGGCACAATTATGATTGAAAATATTAAGTTTTTATTGGTAAAGGTTAAAAGAACAAATACAAAACAGTACAAAAAGACATACAGAACATGGAATCGGTCACCAAGGGTGTGGAAAGGAGAAATGTTCCTTTATAAAAATAGTCTTTAAGGAGGTTTACTCTTGCCTTCAGAACCAGCCCCATATACCACCAGGTAATGCAACAAGCTCTTTTGAATTTAATGCAAGGTGCCTTCTACTCTCCTGCACACTCTTTCTGCCTTTGGTATTTTCCACTACTCAGTGCGTTTATTAGTATTTCAGCCATTAGGCAGAGTTGTGGCTGCTGAGATTACCATTTAGTCCAGTTTCTATAGTGATGAGATATAATATTTACTACAGAATTTTACTATCATTCTCTCACTATTATATGTGAAATTCACGTGTTGAGTCCCTGGGTATGGACCCATTAATGATGGGGATACCAGCATTTGGGAACATACAGGTCTATACCGATGAATTTTGAGTGCACATGTACACTTTATTAGTCAGCCCACAGGTCCAATGAAGGTCTGCACTGACGCAATTCCGGAACTATATATATATATATATATATATATATATATTTACAGCCAGCCTTTGCACTTTACTTACACCGCGACCATCATCTTGTAAATTTCGACAGCCCTATTACTGTTACCTCTGTTATTATCTACATCCAAATCCAAAGGAATAGCCAATTAGGCTTTATCTGTTCACTATACTCCTAGGGTTTGTAGAATTTAATCCAACTTACAGCGTGTTAACCCTCTGCATCCTTGTGTGTTTTGTACACTGTATAACGTTGCTTACCGAAACTTGGGGGTTTCACTCGCTTGCAGCGGTATTAGGTAGCTTAGGCAACACAGGTATCACTGTCTCTTATAAAACCCAGCAGTTTATTTAATAGACTCAACATAAACTGCTCAACAAAATGTAACAAAGCCTCTCCTGGCTTAAAGGAAAATATAACATACCGTGGGCTTCCAGTCCAATTAAATGTCCATAGTAGAGTCTCCACACTCTGGCTCCTGCCAGCGAACACCACTCACTGTGGTTCCTTCCTGCAGCCTCCAGTCGGGCTGCAGTCTTTTCCCCAGTCCTCACCTGGACTGATTTCCAGAAGTCTCTCTCCAGTCTTCACACAGACTGAGACCTCCAGCACACAATCTCCATGTGCAGCACACAATCTCCATGTGCAGCACACTCAGACTTTTTTCTGTCTCTAAAACTAACAGTCTCTTAAACCCAACCGGACACACCCACAGGTGGAGGTATGTGATTCTCCAGCCCTGTCCATCACGCCGGCCATAGTTTAAAGGGAAGCTAACCCTTAATTACAACCCAAGTCCTGTGAAACTACAGGTCCCACAGTCACATCTTCAGTTCAATAGGGCAGGGAATCCTTCTCCACTGCAACACATAGCGACCATCCACAACATTGGTGGTCGCTACCTCACAACTGTAACTACATTTTTAATGTGTTTTTGTATGTCTATCACTTACTGCAGGGGTGGGGAACCTTTTTACTGGCAGGGGCAATTTAGAATTTCGTACTAACCTTTGGGGGCCGCACAACATTATCAACCTGAAAAATAACCCTGCTATATTTGGTCAAACAATTAATTAACTCACCCCTACTGTGGAGGCAGGAGCTGCTTCTCTTTGGTGCAATTGTGATGTTTGGTGATATTGATCATCTTGTTTCTCACAGCTGCTTTTCCAGGTTTGTCTCTGTCTGGAGATGCTGGGGGCATAAACATCACAGGAGGGGCAGGGGTGCATAAATTACAGGAGACACTGGGAGTTTATATCACAGGAGGGGCTGGGGCATATACATCAGTAGGGAGCATGGACAGCCCTGGCGGTGGCACAGACATGACTGGGGACAGGGACAGCACTGGGTGGCAGCACGGACTGCACTGGGTGGCAGCACGGACTGCACTGGGTGGCAGCACGGACTGCACTGGGTGGCAGCATGGACAGCACTAGGTGGCATCACTAGGGAGACAGACAGGTCTGGGGGAACATAGACATCAACAAGAGGGCACAGACTGGGGGGCATAGAAAGCAGTGGGAGGGTACAGACAGCAGTAGCGAGTTAAGAGCACTGGGAGGTACACAGTACTGAGGGGTGGCACACAGCACTGGGGAGCATGGATAGCATAAGGGGGGCACAGACAGCACTTACCGTGGCATGGACAGCACTGGGGGCAGCATGGACAGCATTAGGTGGGGCGGACAGCACTGGGGGGGCATAGACATCACCCAGGGGGTACAGACAGCACTAGGGGGGCACGGACAGCAGTGAGGGGTTACACCGTGCTTAGGGGGTACACACTGTACTAGGGAGTACACAGCACTGGGGTGTACACAGCATTAGGGGGTACACACAGCATTAGGGGATACACACAGCACAAGGGAATACACACAGCATTAGGTGGTACACACTGTACTAGGAGGTACACAACACTGGGGGGGTACACACTGTACTAGGAGGTACACAGCACTGGGGGGTACACACAGCACGAGGGGGTACACAGCACTGGGGGTACACACTGTACTAGGAGGTACACAGCACTTGGGGGTACACACAGCATAAGGGGGTACACAGCATTAGGAGGTACACACAGCATTAAGGGGTACACACAGCATTAGGGGGTACTCACTGTACTAGGGGGTACACACAGCACTAGGGGGTACACACAGCACTAGGGGGTACACACAGCACTAGGGGATACACACAGCATTAGGGAGTACACACAGCATTGGGGGGTACACAGCACGAGGGGGTACACACAGCACTAGGGGGTACACAGCACTGAGCGGGGGGGGGCAGCGATTGGTTGAGTACTCACAGCGAGGGGGACGGGGGGAATCACACACACAGCACAGTTTTGGGAGGCTGGTAAACCTGCTGCAGCTTTTCTGTGACTTTTATCGCAGCGTGCTGCTTGCTCCGTCCACCAGAGCACACTAGCACAGGCTGGGGATAAGCCTAGAATGGGTAAAGGAAAAGGGATTCTTCAGCTCACCTGTTGCCCGGACTGGTAGACCTTGCGGGTGCCTCGGATCCGCCGGTAAGTCCCGACCGGTTTGTGAAAGAAGGCAGAGAAGAAAAGGATGATCCGGCACTGATTCTTCTTTAAGATAAAATCTCCGTAATCTTTATTGGAAATATTAAAAGCATCGTGAAGGCCAAGGTATAAATCAATACATGGAAACTTTGCACGTTTCGGACTACACCATAAAAACAGAAAGAGTCCTTAATCATAAGTGTTCCATGTATACCACAACGTTACTAAAATAGACTGACCCGCTGGATGGGCGGAAGGGAGGGGCGGGATGTCATGATTGCATGAAAAAACAGGTGAACATCGCCGTGCATATGGACAAAAGGAACACCATACTGGGTCAATATAATCCTTAGTAAATAGTGTGTGATAAACCATAAAACATTCATTCATATGTTAATAATCATTTCAATAGAGGAGCTGACCTGAAATTGCAATAGGGCTGCAAATACAAGCCCCTATATATTCATAAGAATAGAAACGAAAAATTTCATGATACAGATAGAGCTAAAAATGAAATTAGATTATGTGGGTTAGTTACCAAAGGACCCAACCCTAGGTTGATAAGTAAATTATATGGAGATCACAAGTTAAATAAAATATAAATTTATAAGGTTCTCAACAATATTTGCAAAGTATATCAAAAAGCAGCTCCTCCAGTGAAAAACAGGGGGGGGGGGGGGAGGACATGTTCAATATAAATAAGCAAGCTCCAATATGTGCATATCGTCTGACAATAAAAAGACCATCAAAAAATATATATATACATCAGGATGAAACATGTGTGGAGCTTGACTGAAGGAATGCTCATTACAATATGTCCGAATTATGGTATCCGTGCAGGAATGGATGAATTTCATCAAAGAATGACTAGAACAAACACATAAGCATAAAAGCACCTCATTGAATGTCAGAAAACGGATCAGAAATTATTCTATATCTATCGATCTAAAAAATAAATCGCAAATCGGAGCGATAGTTAAAGCCACCTGGGTATCTTGTATTTAGCTTCAAAATCCATTTTGCCTCTGCCAAAAGCAGGGCTTGGAACCAGTCCCCCCCACGAGGGGGTCTGGGAACAGACTCTATACCCGTGATCACTAAGGAAGAAAAATCCGCTGAATGACATTCAATGTAGTGCCTGGTCAGAACAGATAAGGAGCGTTTCTTCACCAATGCAACATAGCTTAAGGAGGTCCTGTCATGAGCTGCTGAAGGTATGCGGACGTGCTCAGAGATCCTGGTTCTAAGTGCTCTAGAGGTGCAGCCGACATAGCCCTTGCGGCATAGTGTGCACGTTGCCACATAGACCACATGTGCAGAAGCACAATTAATAAACGATCGAATTACAAAGCTTTCTCCATTATTCCCTAATAGGGATTTGGTATTGTGCATGAACCTGCAAAGGCCACATCGGCCGGACCCACATTTATAAGACCCAGAGACACTGAGCCAGGTTCTGTTACATTTCTTAGATGTGAACATGCTGGGTGCCACAAGGTTCCCAATGGTACGAGCTCTCTTGGCTACTATATTGACCCCCGGCTGAAGAACTGAATTTAGTATGAGGTCCTGACGTAAAAGGGGGATAAAACGCTGGATGGTCTGTTTAATTTGAAAAAAATCAGTGCTAAATGGTGTTGAAAAAGTCACACGATTTCTAGATACTGAGGAAACAGGGCGATCTTGCAACCGATTGGTTCTGGTCCTATTCTCAACAATAGAAGAGGCCCTGTTCAAAGTCCGATCAGGATACCCCCTCCCACTGAGTCTCTCTCTAATGCGGACAGCTTCACAACGATAGGAAGCTTCAGATGAGCATAAACGCTTCGCTCGTAAGAGCTCACCCACAGGTAAATTCTGTAAGGTGTGGGGCATGTGACAGCTACTCGCATGGAGAGAGGTATTGCCACAAATAGGCTTCCTATACAGAACAGAATGAATGGAACCAGTCAAGGGGTCGCCAGATAGCAGGATGTCCAGGAAGGGAGCTGAGTCCATATATAGGTTCATGGTAAATCTCAAATTGAGAGGGTCGTTGTTAAAATGTGCATTGACGGCTTCCATGGCCTCCTGGGGGGTACCAAAATCTCCTGTATTACATATCAAAACTTGATCATCAATATATCTTGCATACCAAATAATGGTATGCAACAATGGATTATCACTTGTATAGATATATTTCTCTTCCCAGTAGGCCAAGTAAATATTAGCCAATGCACATGAAAAACTTGCCCCCATAGGACAACCGGCTATCTGGAGATAAAATGTTAAGTTAAACTGGAAAAAATTGTGGGTCAACAGAAAACCTGTTGTCATGAGAATGAATTCTTTGAGGACATCGTCAAATGAGCTGTATTTATTTAGATGAAAATCCAGAGCCTGTAAGGCTTCCATATATGGTATGCTAGGATATAATGAGACCACGTCGCTTATTATCCAAAAAGAACCACTCGTCCAGGACATCTTCTCCAAATCCTGTAAGAGACTCTTTGTGTCTCTAATATGACCAATAGTACGTTTCATGAGCGGCTGGATATAATGATCTAGCCAGTCACTCAGATTGCTGGTTAGAGACCCAGTGCTGGCTACTATGGGTCTCAATGGGGGAGGGAAAGTGCCCTTATGGACCTTGGGAAGGCCTTGAAAAATGAGACACACCAGAGAGTCGACAAAAAGATATTCGTGGACCTTTTCATTAAGAACTCCCCATTGAAAACCTTGTGAGAAGAGGACCCGTAACTTGGAGGAAAAATCAGATGTGGGATCGCAAGGCAATTGCCTGTAAGTGGATTTATCACTCAATATGGTATTAATCTCTCTTTCATACAGTTTGCTGTCCAGCACTACTACTGAGCCCCCCTTGTCCGCCCCCCGGACCACAATGTGACTATTGTCCTTCAGATCTTTAAGTGCTCTTTTTTCAGAGGATGACAAATTGTCCTGAATCCGGGGTTTCATCAAGAGTATATTTCTGACCTCCGATTCTATAAGGTCCTGGAACGTGTCCATAACAGGAACCCTGGAGGCAATAGGATAAAAACTCGGGTTCTTATTGACAAAAGGAGAAGGTTCAGATATACCCGTACAGGTGTCACTTAGTTCTTGTAAGTGCGTAACCGCAATCTGTTCCCTCAAATTCCAAAATAGGGGGACATGAGTAGAATTGTTGGTCGGAGGATCAGGTGAGTTGGGCCTATCAGTATTGTCCGCATCAGTATTGGAAAAATGTCTTTTTATTGTGAGATTCCTGACAAACCTATTAACATCTCTAAGAGTCTGGAAAAGATCAGCCCTATTATTAGGGGCAAAATTCCACGAAAAGGTCCACGAATATCTTTTTGTTGACTCTCCGGTGTGTCCCATTTTTCAAGGCCTTCCCAAGGTCCATAAGGGCACTTTCCCTCCCCCATTGAGACCCATAGTAGCCAGCACTGGGTCTCTAACCAGCAATCTGAGTGACTGGCTAGATCATTATATCCAGCCGCTCATGAAACGTACTATTGGTCATATTAGAGACACAAAGAGTCTCTTACAGGATTTGGAGAAGATGTCCTGGACGAGTGGTTCTTTTTGGATAATGAGCAACGTGGTCTCATTATATCCTAGCATACCGCATAGGGAAGCCTTACAGGCTCTGGATTTTCATCTAAATAAATACAGCTCATTTGACGATGTCCTCAAAGAATTCATTCTCATGACAACAGGTTTTCTGTTGACCAACAATTTTTTCCAGTTTATTGGTACATTTTATGTCCAGATAGCCGGTTGTCCTATGGGGGCAAGTTTTTCATGTGCATTGGCTAATATTTACATGGCCTACTGGGAAGAGTAATATATCTATACAAGTGATAATCCATTGTTGCATACCATTATTTGGTATGCAAGATATATTGATGATCACGTTTTGATATGTAATACAGGAGATTTTGGTACCCCCCAGGAGGCCATGGAAGCCGTCAATGCACATTTTAACAACAACCCTCTCAATTTGAGATTTACCATGAACCTATATGTGGACTCAGCTCCCTTCCTGGACATCCTGCTATCTGGCGACCCCTTGACTGGTTCCATTCATTCTGTTCTGTATAGGAAGCCCATTTGTGGCAATACCTCTCTCCATGCGAGTAGCTGTCACATGCCCCACACCTTACAGAATTTACCTGTGGGTGAGCTCTTACGAGCGAAGCGTTTATGCTCATCTGAAGCTTCCTATCGTTGTGAAGCTGTCCGCATTAGAGAGAGACTCAGTAGGAGGGGGTATCCTGATCGGACTTTGAACAGGGCCTCTTCTATTGTTGCGAATAGGACCAGAACCAATCGGTTGGAAGATCGCTGTTACGGGGGGCTGTCTGATAATAAAACCTAAAGGAATATCAGACAGTCAGGGTCCACCGTGCAAAGACTCTGCTGCAGACTATGGCAGAGTGCAATACCTCTGTTAAACTCACAGAGGAATATAATTAGTAAATAAGGCAATTCCTCCCTTACTTGGAGGGTGTGTGGAATGGTCTCTGTTAATGATCACAGAGACAAAAGCAGTGAGTGTGAAATGGCACCTACCTAGGTCCATTCCTCTAGTGGTGCAAGGAGACGGACAGCAGTGTAAGCCGCACAAAGCTCCTACCTGCGTTCGCTCCACTAGTGTGCGAGGACACGAACCACTAGATATGGCACCTGCCTAGGTCCGCTCTTCTAGTGGTGCAAAAGAGACGGACAGCAGCGTAAGCCGCACAAAGCTCCTACCTGCGTTCGCTCCACTAGTGTGCGAGGACACAAACCACTAGATATGGCACCTGCCTAGGTCCGCTCTTCTAGTGGTGCAAAAGAGACGGACAGCAGCATAAGCCGCACAAAGCTCCTACCTCTGTTCGCTCCCCTAGTGTGCGAGGATACGAACAACTGCCAGACGCAGTAAAAGGAACGTTACCCTAGCGGCAACGTCCACCTACGAGTAGAATCACAAGGCCCAGCCAGACCATGTGCCTCAGGCACCTGCCTATGTCCGCTACCCTAAGAGGTAAGGATACGGACTGCAGCCGAAACTGTAAGGTATAAGAACGCTACCCTGCCGGTAGCGCTCACCTAGCATAGACAGAGAGATGCCTAGAGGAACGTGCACAGAGCGTCTACTCTCATGCATGAACCAAGAGGACTGAGCGCCATGCGGCGTGCGTCAGGGTCTTATATAGACTCTGTGCCTCATCCAAAATGGAGGACACCAGAGCCAATCCGCTGCCAGAACGACAGGAATGACGTCACGCTGGCCTATCACCGAGCAAAGCGTCACAAGCACATGACCAGCGACCAATCGGCATAGAAGGTGTCAGAGACATGTGACCACGTGTCACAAGCACATGACCAGCGGCCAATCGGCATAGAAGGTATCAGAGACATGTGACCTCATGTCAGCGATGATGTCACCCGCACATGTGCAATGGCTCCAAGATAGGACTTAGTCTCCAGCGCTTGCACATGTGCAGTAGCAAGAAATCTGGACATAGTCTCCAGTGCTCGCACATGTGCAGTAGCAAGAAATCTGGACATAGACTCCAGTGCCACAGCAACCGTAACAGTACCTCCCCCTCAAGGGCCCCCCTCCCGGCGACGCAGGTAATCGGCAACTAAGTCGGGAGCATGGACAGCCTCCTCAGGCTCCCAAGAGCAATGTTCCGGGCCGTAGCCCTCCCAATCTATCAAGAAGAACCTGCGCCCTCTAAACATCTTAGAGCCAACTATGGCTTGTACCTCATAACTAGAGCGAGAGGAATCAGAGGCAGGAGAGTGCACTTCACGAGCGTGAGGTAAAATTGCCGGCTTTAGCAGTGAAACATGGAATTTGTCATGGATCCTAAGATGGACGGGTAACTTCAATTGGTAGACTACAGGATTTACCTGTCGAAGAACCTCATAAGGACCCAGGAAGCGAGGAGCAAATTTGACAGAGCTCACTCTAAGTTTCACGTGTTTTGCAGAGAGCCACACAAAGTCCCCTGGAGAAAAGACAGGAGCCGGGCGACGAAACCGATCGGACACCGTCTTCATACGGTCCTTAGCTGCGTCGATCGACTATTGAGTCCGATCCCAAACCTCTCTGGCATTAGTTGCTCAGTCGGCCACAAGAGGAGGAGGTGCAGCAGCGGGAAACGGTACCGGTACCCTAGGGTGTTGCCCATTATTGAGTACGAACGGTGTCTGCCCAGTGGCCTCAGCCAGCGAATTGTTAAGGGCAAATTCTGCCCAGGGTAGGAGGGAGGACCAGTTATCGTGGTTCTCAGCAACAAAGTGTCGAAGGTATATAATCATGGATTGATTGGTACGCTCAACCAAACCATTGGTCTCCGGATGGTATGCCGAAGAGAGATTCAACTCAATTTGCAGAAGGCTACAAAGATCTCGCCAGAAACGGGAAGCAAATTGCGGGCCTCTATCACAAATGATACGATCTGGCATCCCGTGAAGCCTAAAGACATGCTTGAGAAATAGTTTGGCTAGTACCCTAGAAGATGGGATTCTCGATAACGGTACGAGATGAACCATCCGGGAGAAATGGTCCGTAATGACCCACACAAATCTATGTCCCTGTGAACACGGAAGATCACCCACAAAGTCCATGCCTACCACCTCCCATGGTCTATCTGGCACTGGTAAAGGATGCAAGAGCCCAGCCGGTCTCTGCCGTAACGGACGGTTGCGAGCACACGAGTAGCAGGAACCGACATATATCTTGACGTGGCTGGCTAAGTGTGGCCACCAATACCACCTCTCGAGTAACTCTCGTGTCCGTCTAATACCAAAATGCCCACCCACCTTTGAGGTGTGGGCCCACGACAGTATATCATTCTGTCGATCCGGCGGAACAAAGGTCTTGCCCGGTGGGATTTGGTCTAACGTCACAGGGGAGAGCGTATGAAAAACGCTGGAGGGAAGGATAAGACGAGGTTCGTCAATCTCTTCCTGGGTAGAAACCATAGAGCGAGACAGGGCGTCTCCCTTGTTATTCTTACTCCCAGACAGATAGTTGATGGAGAAGTGAAAGCGGGAGAAAAACAAGGACCAGCGGGCTTGGCGAGGATTCAGACGCTGAGAGGTTTGTAAGTACATCAGATTCTTATGGTCTGTATAGACCTGGAAAGGATGTTTCGCTCCTTCCAGCAAGTCACGCCACTCCTCCAAGGCTAATCTCAGGGTGAGCAGTTCCCTATCCCCAATGGTATAGTTTCTCTCTGCCGGTGAAAAGGTTTTAGCAAAGAAGAAACACGGCCTTTTTCTACCTGCACCGTTCTTTTGATACAAGACCGCACCAGCACCCACTGAAGAGGCATCAACCTCCAAGAGGAAGGGCTTATTCTCATCGGGTCTTTGAAGAACGGGAGCAGTTGAAAAGTGTCTTTTTACTGCCTCAAAAGCCTGGGATGTCTCAGTAGACCAGACTTTTGGATTAGCACCTTTCTTAGTCAAGGCCACCAAAGGGGCCACCAAAGTAGAGAAATGGGGTATGAACTGCCTGTAATAATTTATGAATCCTAAGAAGCGTTGCACCGCCTTTAAGGAATGAGGTTCGGACCATTCCAGGACAGCAGAGAGCTTCGCATGATCCATAGCCAGACCCTCTTGTGAGATAATGTAGCCCAAAAAAGGCAAGGATGACTGCTCGAATACACATTTTTCGAGTTTAGCAAACAAAGAGTGCTCCCTTAAACGGGAAAGGACACGAACGACATCCTGACGATGAGTCTCCAGATCAGGAGAAAAAATCAGGATGTCGTCCAGATACACCACGACGGAGGATAACAGTAAATCCCTGAACACATCATTTACGAAGTCCTGAAATACTGCGGGTGCATTACATAAACCAAAAGGCATGACGAGGTATTCATAGTGACCGTCTCGGGTGTTAAAAGCGGTCTTCCATTCGTCACCCTCTCGAATTCGTACCAAGTTATACGCACCCCGCAGATCCAACTTCGTAAAAACCTGAGCTCCCCTCAGTCTGTCAAAGAGCTCCGAAATTAAAGGTAACGGGTATTTGTTCTTTATCGTGATTGCGTTGAGACCCCTGTAATCTATGCAGGGACGCAAATCACCCTCTTTCTTCCGAACAAAGAAAAACCCAGCTCCCGCGGGAGAGACAGACTTCCGAATGAACCCCTTCTCTAAACTCTCTCTTATATAGGTCGACATGGCCTCAGACTCAGGTATTGACAGGGGGTAAACCCTGCCCTTAGGTGGAACCGAACCTGGGATAAGGTCTATGGCACAGTCATACGGCCTATGGGGTGGAAGAACCTCAGCACCCTGTTTGGAGAACACGTCAGCGAAATCCAAATAGGGTGTAGGTATGGGAGAGAGATCAGTTGATGCAACTGCCACGACCTTAGGTGGTAAGGGAAGACATCGGGACTGACATTTCGAACCCCAACTAATAATGCTATCGGACACCCAGTCAATTAGAGGAGCATGGGTCCGAAGCCATGGGAGACCCAGAAGAACGTCGTCTATACCCTCAGGCAAAACAAGAAAAGAAATCTCCTCTATGTGACCCTGAGACAGGGAAAGGCGAAAGGGAACTGTCCTCAATGTAATGGAGTCAGACAACATAGTCCCATTAACAACACGGACAGGAATAGGCGCCTCTAACATGATAGAGGGAATATTGTGCCTCTTTACAAATCCTGAGGACACAAAAGTCCCGTCAGCTCCGGAATCCACAAAAGCCATAATAGGCCATGTATTCTCAGAGAATGAGAGCTGACCTGGGATACTACACTTAGAGGGTGCAGAAGACGTCTCTAGTAACCCCCCTCTAATGGTTACTAGGCCTGGGAGTTTCCCTGACGGCTAGGACACTTGTTGGCATAGTGCCCAGCCTCACGACATACGTAACATATAGGAGGACCAGACTTGCGTAGTCTGGAGGACGTATGACCTAACTCCATAGGAGTGGGAGATGTTTCAGATGCTGAGGAAGATGGTAGTGGACCCTCAACAACTGGTATAGCCCGAAGCTTAGGGCGTGAGGAAGAGACCTCGAGTCTACGTTCCCTATGGCGTACGTCGATCCTCGTTGCTACTGTGATCAAGTCCTCCAGAGAAGCAGGGACCTCACGAGTAGCAAGAGCATCCTTGACATAGCCTGCCAACCCTCTCCAGAAGATAGGAATCAACACCTTCTCTGGCCAATCTAGTTCTGCCACCAGAGTTCTAAAAGCAATGGCATAAGAACTAGTGGATAACGAACCCTGAGACAGATCTAACAGTCTCAGAGCCGCATCATGGGTAACCTGCGGACCCATGAATACCGCCTTAAGAGCATCAAGAAAGTCTTGATGTCTCAGAGTAACCACATCAGAGCGCTCCCATAGGGGAGTCGCCCATTCTAAGGCTTTGTCCTGAAGTAAGGAGATGATAAAGCCTACTCTGGACCTCTCCGTAGAGAAGCGAGAAGAGTTGACCTCTAGGTGTATCTGACACTGACTAATGAAACCACGACATGATCTGGCATCGCCAGAATATCTGTTTGGCAGAGCAAGTCGAGGATCATGTGCAGATGTCACCATGGTCTGAGGTTTATCCTCTATACTCTTGAGCCGCGACTCAAGTACTTGTATGTAACGGTGTAACTGCTGATATTCTGCCATAACTGCCAGACCCTTGGCTCAGTCCTAATGTTACGGGGGGCTGTCTGATAATAAAACCTAAAGGAATATCAGACAGTCAGGGTCCACCGTGCAAAGACTCTGCTGCAGACTATGGCAGAGTGCAATACCTCTGTTAAACTCACAGAGGAATATAATTAGTAAATAAGGCAATTCCTCCCTTACTTGGAGGGTGTGTGGAATGGTCTCTGTTAATGATCACAGAGACAAAAGCAGTGAGTGTGAAATGGCACCTACCTAGGTCCGTTCCTCTAGTGGTGCAAGGAGACGGACAGCAGCGTAAGCCGCACAAAGCTCCTACCTGCGTTCGCTCCACTAGTGTGCGAGGACACGAACCACTAGATATGGCACCTGCCTAGGTCCGCTCTTCTAGTGGTGCAAAAGAGACGGACAGCAGCGTAAGCCGCACAAAGCTCCTACCTGCGTTCGCTCCACTAGTGTGCGAGGACACGAACCACTAGATATGGCACCTGCCTAGGTCCGCTCTTCTAGTGGTGCAAAAGAGACGGACAGCAGCATAAGCCGCACAAAGCTCCTACCTCTGTTCGCTTCCCTAGAGTGCGAGGATACGAACAACTGCCAGACGCAGTAAAAGGAACGTTACCCTAGGGGCAACGTCCACCTACGAGTAGAATCACAAGGCCCAGCCAGACCATGTGCCTCAGGCACCTGCCTATGTCCGCTCCCCTAAGAGGTAAGGATACGGACTGCAGCCGAAGCTGTAAGGTATAAGAACGCTACCCTGCCGGTAGCGCTCACCTAGCATAGACAGAGAGATGCCTAGAGGAACGTGCACAGAGCGTCTACTCTCATGCTTGAACCAAGAGGACTGAGCGCCATGCGGCGTGCGTCAGGGTCTTATATAGACTCTGTGCCTCATCCAAGATGGAGGACACCAGAGCCAATCCGCTGCCAGAACGACAGGAATGACGTCACGCTGGCCTATCACTGAGCAAAGCGTCACAAGCACATGACCAGCGACCAATCGACATAGAAGGTGTCAGAGACATGTGACCACGTGTCACAAGCACATGACCAGCGGCCAATCGGCATAGAAGGTGTCAGAGACATGTGACCTCGTGTCAGCGATGATGTCACCTGCACATGTGCAATGGCTTCAAGATAGGACTTAGTCTCCAGCGCTTGCACATGTGCAGTAGCAAGAAATCTGGACATAGTCTCCAGTGCTCGCACATGTGCAGTAGCAAGAAATCTGGACATAGACTCCAGTGCCACAGCAACCGTAACAATCGCCCTGTTTACTCAGTATCTAGAAATCGTGTGACTTTTTCAACACCATTTAGCACTGATTTTTTCAAATTAAACAGACCATCCAGCGTTTTATCCCCCTTTTACGTCAGGACCCCATACTAAATTCAGTTCTTCAGCCGGGGATCAATATAGTAGCCAAGAGAGCTCGTATCATTGGGAACCTTATGGCACCCAGCATGTTCACATCTAAGAAATGTAACAGAACCTGGCTCAGTGTCTCTGGGTCTTATAAATGTGGGTCCGGCCGTTGTGGCCTTTGCAGGTTCATGCACAATACCAAATCCCTATTAGGGAATAATGGGGAAAGCTTTGTAATTCGATCATTTATTAATTGTGCTTCTGCACATGTGGTCTATGTGGCAACGTGCACACTATGCCGCAAGGGCTATGTCGGCTGCACCTCTAGAGCACTTAGAACCAGGATCTCTGAGCACGTCCGCATACCTTCAGCAGCTCATGACAGGACCTCCTTAAGCTATGTTGCATTGGTGAAGAAACGCTCCTTATCTGGTCTGACCAGGCACTACATTGAATGTCATTCAGCGGATTTTTCTTCCTTAGTGATCACGGGTATAGAGTCTGTTCCCAGACCCCCTCGTGGGGGGGACTGGTTCCAAGCCCTGCTTTTGGCAGAGGCAAAATGGATTTTGAAGCTAAATACAAGATACCCAGGTGGCTTTAACTATCGCTCCGATTTGCGATTTATTTTTTAGATCGATAGATATAGAATAATTTCTGATCCGTTTTCTGACATTCAATGAGGTGCTTTTATGCTTATGTGTTTGTTCTAGTCATTCTTTGATGAAATTCATCCATTCCTGCACGGATGCCATAATTCGGACATATTGTAATGAGCATTCCTTCAGTCAAGCTCCACACATGTTTCATCCTGATGTATATATATTTTTTTTTTATGGTGTTTTTATCGTCAGACGATATGCACATATTGGAGCTTGCTTATTTATATTGAACATGTCCTCCCCCCCCCCCCTGTTTTTCACTGGAGGAGCTGCTTTTTGATATACTTTGCAAATATTGTTGAGAACCTTATAAATTTACATTTTATTTAACTTGTGATCTCCATATAATTTACTTATCAACCTAGGGTTGGGTCCTTTGGTAACTAACCCACATAATCTAATTTCATTTTTAGCTCTATCTGTATCATGAAATTTTTCGTTTCTATTCTTATGAATATATAGGGGCTTGTATTTGCAGCCCTATTGCAATTTCAGGTCAGCTCCTCTATTGAAATGATTATTAATATATCAATGAATGTTTTATGGTTTATCACGCACTATTTACTAAGGATTATATTGACCCAGTATGGTGTTCCTTTTGTCCATATGCATGGCGATGTTCACCTGTTTTTTCATGCAATCATGACATCCCGCCCCTCCCTTCCACCCATCCAGCGGGTCAGTCTATTTTAGTAACGTTATAACCTAAACAAACTTTCCTATGACCGGAAGGGGTCCACAAGAAATATAGAACCTAAAATTATGTAGCCCCAAGTTACCAATAAATAGAGGTGGGGATACAAAAAGAGAGGACCACGGATAATCAGAGTGAAATACAAATTTTATTAAATGTAAATGTAAAGGTGATACAGGACACACAGTGGTGGCAGGCTAGATGGAAACAGCCTGCCAGAAAACAACCCACAGCAGTACCAGGACACACCACCAGATGGCAAAAACCTGCTGACAGGCAGCAATATAATGGAGGATTGTACAGAGTATAAAATGGCCCGTGAAAAGTCAAATAGGGACAGTGTAAAGTAAACAGTTTATGTAGGAGATCTGTAGAATCCCATAAAAGTCCCAATGGCAAGGGGGCATAAGTAGTTAATCAGTATTACCTTGCGTCATGTCAGAGCAGAGATAGTGGATGTGTCCGGTTTCCATGTATTGATTTATACCTCGGCCTTCACGATGCTTTTAATATTTCTAATAAAGATTACAGAGATTTTATCTTAAAGAAGAATCAGTGCCGGCTCATCCTTTTCTTCTCTGCCTTCTTCCATAAGCCTAGAATGTATGGGCTGCAGTCAGGCCCTGGATGTCAGGATCTGTATAGAGCCCGTACATTCTAGTATCTACCCACAGGGCATCAGGCAGTGGGATTTAAAGTGCCGGCAGCCGAGAAAAGTGCCCGGGGGCTGCATAAAAAGTTGTCACGGGCCGTATACGGCCCGTGGGCCGGGGGTTCCCCACCCCTGACTTACTGTATTAATTTTTCTAAAAATAAAATATTTCTATATTTGATATGTGGAATTACTGTCTAGTCCTGTTTTTGTGAATGACAATCACAGGACCTTGCACATAGATTTGCAGATAGAGCATGTAGCAGGACACAGATTCGGAAGGGCTATCAAACAGCAATCTCGGTTTTTAGAGATTATTTGTCGTACAGCAGTCAGCATAAAAAATGTGTGAATAATGACAACCAGGAACGATTTATTACAACCTTTCAGAAACCTAGAGAAACATTGGAACATTTTATTGTCGGATGTTACACTAAAAAAGATTTTACCATCAAGACCTTCTGTAGTTGCTAGAAGATTACAAAATTTAAAAGACACACTAATACACAGCCACTATGATTCCAATCAGATATTCAAACCTGAAATACCACAGTCTGTTAAAAATATATCCCTTAAATATATTTTTCTTCAAATACGTGATAAGCGCATGAAAGACAAAACTTCAAAAAAAGTAGAAAAATAAATAGATGTATTTATATCTAATAAAATGGTTGCCAAATTCAATTACAGAAAAGAAAAACAAAGAAATAGTATTCTTTGTTAGCTTACATAAAGAGTTCGATAATAGTTCATACTGAATCAATAGAAATCTTCATCCATCTTTCATTGATTCCTGAATGGTTAGGCAAGCCTTAGATACTGTAGACCTGACAGGCATATGTTACTTTGTCTTGGGTGAATGGGCTGGATGGATGGATCAGCTTCGACATGTGTAGATCGACTCCCGGAGCAAGAGTGAGAGCCCCCTTGCCCCCCACCATTTGTCATTATATATGCAGCTATGTGAGCAAGGATGGTTGACCTTAGGGAGATCAACATCCACCACTGCGGAGACACCATCACGTGTTTCTCAACGCAGTGATTCTAGAGCAATGCCCCCTGGGAAATATTCAAAGCAAGAAGGCCTGCGGAGACACCATCATATGTTTCTCAATGCTGGCAGGAAATATACAGGATATATGCAGTTGTCCAATCCATATAGGGTGATTTTGCTGAACGCATGAGGCACTCACTAGCAGCTTCCAAAGCTATATATTTATATATATGACTATGTCAGCAACTATCTATAGTCAATACAGACTCAAAATATTAATTCCTTATAAATACTGTTATCAATAAGCTATGCCCTTCAATATAGACATGACTGTCATCATATATAATATGTTCCATTATAAAGTGTTTGATATCTAGATGTATTAATTTTAATGTTTTTACAATTCCCCCTTGAAGCGGGTAAATTATTAATTAAACCCCCAAAATAAATTAATACATCATTAAAATAACAGATCTTTCCTTTTTTGGTGATAGTGGATTAATGTCTATAATAATGATGAATAATAATCAATTTGCATTATTCATGGTGTATGTTCAACAATATAATAATGTGGATTCATATTATGGTAGGCCATGACTGATAATCATATAAAATACATAATTATACTTTCCTAAAACTAAAAAAGATGCAAAACAGATCCGGTCACCATCTGATGTCCTCTGGGATGATGTCTTCTTATCTCCAATGTAATCTGGCATAAACACGTCTTTTGAAATAAATCTTTTGATAAAAAATGATTGGTTATCGATTTGATACTGTCCAATATTGCATTTATCATTGTTAGATCCATAAACTTTATTCTTTATTGCAAAGTCCATATATTTAATCAAAGTCCATAATTTAATGTTGATAAACCACAGTTCATAAGTGTAGAAAAATAGCATAGGCCTCTGATATATGTGCAGTGTAATTTACATTAGTCACCCTTATCCTCTGTGCTGCCTGTTGTCATTCTTAGAACAGGTGTTGAGACGTTCTTGGTCAGCATGACAGGGGTTAACTTTAACACTCTTTTACTCTCCCTGGTAAGTGTGGTGAGGTCTTAATGCACAGAACATGTGTCAGGGTTGCATCCTAGCACCATAAGATCACCATCTTGCTGAGGTCCAGAAGCGGTAAGTGTATTGTATTTAACACAGTCTTATTTGAGATGTTACCTTTTGGACCTTTGAGTATCAGCTTTTGCAACATTTTGTGGAATCCCTTTTAACTTTAAAAATTAATAAAAGTCTTTTATCTTGCTGTAATCTTGATTGAAGACTTCATTCCCTAATCTAGATACCAAATATGGCAATGATACTACCACTAATAAATGTCACAGCCTATCATAACTCTAATATTATAATACCATGTCATTATTATTATTATCATAAAAGTATTAATATACTTGATACTTAAAATGATGAAATAATACTGCATAATGGTATAAACGATACTATTTTCATGTAATAACCTTTTTTTGTCATTGGTGTAATTACCTTTCCAACCCATAGGTGGCAATGTGTTTGAATATAACCAAACTGTAATCCTAAATATGAAATAATATAATATGTACATATAACATGTACCATATTATAAATATGAAAGGCAACAATGTGGCTTATTTAGTTAGATCATTTGTAAAATTCTAAACCAAAGCAAATAACTTTTTAGAAAAGACTGGATGATTCCATCAAAACACAATATTACTCATTATAAATGCTTATTATTGATTAAAAAATATAATATATTTAAATATAGGAAGGTAAACCTAGATGTACCTCGATTTTCCATCTTTATTACTCTAATTTAATTTATTTGATTTGTCTATTATTTATTAAATAACCTACTATATAAGAAAATGTGTAACTATAACCAATATTTCATCCTTATTGCGTTAACATACTAATGTAAGAATAATGTATTACTAGGAAGTAAATAATTGAATATATTGATGAATGAAGTGTTCTTTTCTTCCAAATTGGAACTTTCCCTTTTAATATGATTCATATTTAATAAAGTAATATTCTTATATTAGATATTACTTAACTAAATATTGAAGTGTTTTCTCAATTGAGATATTAAAATATAGAAGGAAAAATAAAAATTGTAGAATTAAAATTTTGATTAAAAATTTAAATATTAAATAAAAATAATCAAAATAAAAAAATAAGAATAAAAAGGAAAAATGAAAATCAGAAAAAAAAATAAAGGATAAAAGTTGGAATAAAAATAAGGCCTTCTATGTATATGACACTTATGTCCTTAATAACACATAACCTTAATATTACCAATATCTTATATGATTTCCATGCCTGTCATATCATTAACCTATAGAAATAATTAAGTCATATAACCTTGCTGACAATACTCTTCTTTAGTATGTAAAAGCATTGTGATTATACATACTTCAATTTTTCCTTTGTAGTTGAAATATTAATTATTAAAATATTGTATAGACATGTATTATAATCAAATATACATATATAATGTAGACCAAACCTTTCTCTTTTAATATCATGAAATATGATGTTATGAAAAAATTAATATATCACGATTAAATTAAATTAACATTTATGTTGTATATCTTCAAGACCATATTTGAAAAGAAAATGATTACCAATCTGTGTATCAGTAAAATAAGTAACACTAGAATGTCATTCTTCAGAGTTAACCTTTGATATGGATCGTGACACATCTATACTAAAGAAATATGTCTATGAATAAAATATATTCTGTATAAATTCCTTCATTATTAATACTTATGTACTATAACTTATTTATTCTAACTATAAATAAACTATAACTAAACATATAAACTTTGAAATTAAGAAGTAGTTTGTTTTTCTTTTAAACTTCAAACTCTTTGGACAAGTAATGATCATCAGCAGCTGCTCAGACAGTCAATCATTCATACACACATATATGTACACAAGACTGTAACGGTTCTTTAACATATACATCCACATAGAAAACCGTTGACAAACACATATCCCTTTTTGATTTTCCAATTTTTCTATGCGCATTTCAAAGATATGACAACTAATTTGAAGTACTTCTTGAAATATACAAATTAAATATTACATATACTCATGAGTACCAGGTACCTTTGATAATTACATACTGTACGTTTGACCTCTAACAGGACAGTCATTTATTATTAGCTCAGTAATTCAAAGTCCCATGCTTTTGATTAAAGACAAAAAACATTTCAAAAAGGCAAGCAAGTGTAAGCATTCCACTCCAAAACTCAGATTACACATATTAGTTACATTCCCAAAATAGCACTAAGGAAGATATATGTATTCATATTCCTAAAAGAAAGATGTTAAAACAACTGATCTTCCTCCTGACGATTGCTACCTGAGAAAATAATAATAATTATTTAGCATGCTTTCGCGATTTGCCTTACACATTATAACATATATATTACCTGTTTGAGGATAAAAATAAATTTATAAATAAAATGTAATACTTCATCAATTTGCTTTTACTGAGAAATTCTGAGGGAAATAAAATAATAAAATTATTATAATTTTTATGATAAAAAATGAAAACTTAAAATAAGCTATACTTTTTCGTATTAAATTTTAAATATTATTATTCATATACAGAGATAATAATAATACTAATAATAATAATAATTTTATGTTTATCTCTTTTTTATTGAAAAATTAAGGTTGGTTACAATAAGCAGGGCTGCAGACCAAGGCAAACCCCCAAATAGAGACAAAAAAAAAAACAAGAATGCAATGAAACATGAAAGGCTTTGCATGGTTGTAGCCATATACAGTTTGTTACAATAAAGAACATTTAAGAACATTTATATCATTCTGTCTTGAACCATTATAAAATCCATAAACTATACCATAAACAGCAAAGATTTACCATTCATACCATAGAGGCACATAATGGTCAGTCGAAGGAAAAGAAATAAAGAGAGAAAGAAAGAGGGAAGTAGACAAAGTGAATGATGACGGGGAAAAGGATCATGGGGGAAGGGCAAGAAAGGCCGGGAATAACTAGCAGGGAAAATCTAGGTAGAGTCTCAACTCGCCCCAAAGAGGGACCTGAAGTCCGGAGAATCCAAAAAAATGACCCAGGGACTCCAGATCTTAATAAATTTTTCACTAGCATCCTGAATTTCAGCAGTGAGACTCTCCATTCTGTAAAGGGAGGCCATCTCCTCAAGCCACTCATCCAAGGCGGAGGCACGGGTGGACCTCCAGTGTCTGGGGATCACGGCTCGAGCAGCCGCTAGACAAAACCGCAATAGTCCCATTTTCTGAGAATTTACAGACCCCGGTAGGATAGATAAGAGAGCGATTTGTGGAGAACCAGAGAGGGCCTCCCCACTAATGTTATTGTATGCCGAGAAGACCCCACTCCAAAAAGGCTTAATGAGGCTACAGCTCCACCATATATGCAACATATCCCCCCTCTCGTGATTACACCGCCAATATCTGTCTGACACTGAAGGGAAGATTGCGTGTAGGGCATGAGGGCAGCGGTACCAGCGGGTGAGAATTTTATAACCCTTTTCCTGGACCGAACAAGCCCTAGAAAATTTGTGAGTGAAAAGAAAAGCAGTCCTCCATTCCTCAACCCGGATAGTCACGCCCAAGTCTCTACTCTATCCCCCCACAAATTTGAGCTCATCCACATCCCCCTTCTGGATCAAAAGGTTATAGATAAGGGACAGGGTATGTCCCGGAGCCTCTTCCAAAAGAAAGAGCTTTTCAAACGAGGAGGGGGGGCAGCATAAAGTGCCTCCTGGCCTGATCCGGTCAAGAAAGATCCGATCTGGAAGTATTCAAACCAGGGTATGGCCCCTCCCAAGACAGAGGTAGAGAGCAAGTCGTATGTGGGCAATGGGGATCCCTGAAGTATGTGAAAGAATCGCACGTCCCCGCTCCTCCTCCGGCACAGGAAAACATCGGGCCCAACAGCCGGGGCAAAATCTGGGTTTGAAAAGATAGGGGAGAGGGGACCGCGCCCCCTGGACAGACGACCCCTTTTGGTTTCTAAATCCCACGTCCTCAATGTCGCCCTCAAGAGATCAACCTCAGAGAGAGGCTGGCCCCTGGAGCCCGAGCTAATCCAAGGGAGGTAACGCAAGGGGATCTCGTGGTCCATTTCTTCTAGGCTTACCCACTGCTTTGTGGCCCCATGATATTGCCAATCTAGTAATCGCATCAGTAGAGCCGCTTTCTGATAGAGTTTAAGGTTGGGCAATCCAGCCCCCCCCCGGCTTTTAAGTCTGCAAAGGGTAGTGAAGCTTATCCTCGGGCGCTTACCTCCCCACACGAAGCGCGTGATAACTGACTGCAGGCTGGAGAAAAAGGCCGCAGGAGGAACCAAGGGGACCGTCTGGAACAAGTACAAAAAGCGAGGCAAAACATCCATTTTGATAACATTTATTCGTCCAAACCAGGATAGTCTTTTACTATTGTATGAGGTAAGATCCTTTCTTGTCCTGTTGAGAAGGGGAAGGTAGTTAAGCTGATATAGTTTTGAGAGATCCACGGGGACTGTTATCCCTAAGTAAGTAATGACGGAGTCCTGCCACTTGAAGGGGAAATTTTTCTTGATATGATCCACCTCAGCATCAGGGAGAGATATGTTTAATGCCTCGGATTTGGGGTAATTGACCTTAAAGTTGCTGAGGTGACTGAATTTTTCAAACTCTTGAATAAGTGAGGGGAAGGAAAGGCGAGGCTGTGAAATGAACAGAAATAGATCATCTGCGTAAAGAGCTGCCTTGCATTCCCCACCCCCCACCCCTATCCCGTGGATACTGGAATTGTTTCTGATGGTCACGGCAAGGTGTTCCATAACCAGGACATAAAGTAGGGGGGAAAGGGGGCACCCCTGATGTGCACCATTATGTATTGCAATTGGTAATGAGAGAAACCCATTGACTTTGACCCTGGCAGAGGGATTCCTATAAAGGGAAGAGACCCTTTCAATGAATTTGTCTCCCAGTCCCACCTGCCGCAGAGAGGCCATCACAAACTCCCAGCTGACTCTATCAAAGGCCTTCTCTGCATCAATGGAGAGAAGGCACGTAGGGAGACCTCTGGCCTTAGCCCACGCCATAAGAATAAGGGTTTTGTTGGTATTGTCGCTGGCCTCACGACCCAATACAAAGCCAACCTGATCAGTGTGAATAATATCGGGAAGAAGTGGAGCCAGTCTATTGGCGAGAGCCTTGGCAAAAATGTTGATGTCAGCATTGATGAGGGAGATAGGTCTGTAGCTAGAGACAGATGAATGATCCTTCCCCGGTTTGGGTAGAACACTAATATGGGCTTCTAGGGACTGGGCGACAAAGGGTGAGTCTCCAGATACAGAGCCAAAAACCCTCGTGAGGAAAGGGACAATTTGGTCACCAAATATCTTATAAAATTTGGAGGTAAATCCGTCCGGACCCGGACTCTTAGCATTCGGCGAGGCTTTAATTATGGCAAGGATCTCTTCTGTGGAGAAGTCCTCTTCCAAGGCTACCGCATCCCTTTCAGAGATCTGAGGGAGTGCAATTTGCTGCACATATTCGTTAACTTTACGCTGGAAAGATTGTGGCGGCATATCTCTAAACTGTCCCTTCAAATTATAGAGGTCATCATAGAACGAACGGAACAGGTTTCCAATTTGGATGGGATCTTGGGTCGGGTCCCCCCCCACTGGTCTGGATTTTTGGAACATGGCCAATAGCATTTCTGGGGTGCAGAAAACGAGCCAAGGCTGTCCCACACTTGTCTGAATGCTCATATAAATATCGACTTAACTTGGCCCTTTGTCTCCTGTACCTTTGATCAAGAATGTCCCTCAGCCCCTCCCTAGCCTTTGTGAGGTCCGCATAAACCATGGCGGAAAGGGAGTGCTTGTGTGCGGCTTCCAAAGAGGCAATCTGCTGTAGGAGCTCTGTGAAAAGGGAAGACCTCTCCTTCTTGAATCTAGAGCCATGTTTAATTAATAAACCTCGAACTACACACTTTAGCGCCTCCCATTGTGTCGGAAGAGGAGTCGGGTCGCTGGCATGATTTTCCAAGAATTCAGATATGTGGCTCCGTATTTCACTACAGCACAATTGATCATTAAGCAAATTTTCATTGAGGCGCCAAGTCCATGGGCGCTGTGAGCTATTTGGAGGAGTGAAGTGAGCAAAGACCGGGGCGTGATCGGAGAGAGAAAGGTTCCCAATAGACGCTCCAACCTGCCACGTCAGGACATGTTGGCTCAGGAGGATCATGTCGAGGTGGCTATATGATGAATGGGCTGGGGAGTAGTAGGAGTAATCTTTTGTGGTGGGGTATAGGGCACGCCATACATCCACCAACTGCATATTTTGAATGTCACGTTTAAGGGCCTTAAGTTTTCTGCGTGGTATAAAATGACGCCCTGACGAGGTGTCTATGTCTGGGTCAAGTGTGAGGTTAAAGTCTCCACCAGCTACTAACACGCCCTCAGAAAATTCAGCCAGACGGGACAGAATAGAGGCGCAGGCCCGAGAGGGATCCCTGTTGGGGAGATACCAGTTGGCAATTGTGTATACGGTGGAGCCAATGCATAATTTCAAAAAAAGAAACCTACCTCCGAGGATGGCCAAGGAATCCACAATCGTGTGGGTCAAAGACCTGTGAAGGATAATAGAGACCCCCCCAGACCTGGAAGCCGGGTTGGGGCTGTGGAACCAGGAGGTGTAGTTCCTGTCCTTCAGTGCAGGGAGATGGCCTTCCTTGAAGTGAGTCTCCTGCAACATAAGTATGTGGATCCGTTTTTTGTGCATTTCAAATAAAATTTGCGATCTCTTCTGAGGCGAGTTGAGACCCCTGGTGTTGTAAGAGGTAACATTAATCTGCGCCATTGCTCCACGATATGAGGTATTTAGTCTAGGGACGGGGGAGGCAAGGAGGGTGGGAGAGAGAAAAGAGGGATGAGAGAGGAAGGGGAGGGAGCTAGGATTGAAAGGAGGAAGAGAGCAGGAAACAAAGGGAAAGAAGGAAGGATTAGAGGTTAAATGAGAGGAGGGTCGAGGAGGTAGAGATAGAGTAGAACACTAAAAAGATGTGGACTAATGGGCTCAGTCCACTAGCTGGGATAAAGAAGTTAAACGTCCTAAAGACGTTGGACCCCTGTGGGGGGCTAGGCTTTCTACCAAGGGGAGAGGGGCCCCCCTTGCTGCCCCAGATTAAGGTGTTCAATACAGAAGTGAAAGCCCACTAGCCATGGTCCAGAAGCAGAATTGAGAGAGAAAGCATAGAGAAAGGGAGAATCAAGAGAAAGACATCTTGTCAAGCTTCAAATCTGGGTCCCCAAGTTTATGGGACAGGGGGACCTCAATGTGGACTCCCCGGGCTCATACTGCATAAGAGTCTCCACACACCAGCAGAGCATACAGCCTAAAAGAAAAAGTTAATCGACATCAGTGAAAATCAGGCAAATGTAGAACGCCACAACCTCAGTTGGCAAGACTGTAAAATGAAAAGTCCTGAGATAGAACCCCCCCCCCCCATAACTCAGGAAAACAACCAGATTTATACGGAACCGAGAAGCAGGGATTCTTTTGACGAAAGTTCATCTATCTCATTGACGGCGGTCTCTGGAACGATGTCGCGTCGGGCCTCCCTCGGGCTCCAGAGGGATGCCCGGCCAGTCCATGATCTCAATCCGCGGGATGCGGAGGGCCGCTGTGAAGGAATCAAAGTCCCAAGGGGAACGAAGAATATGCATTTGGCCATCATGTCGTACCTGCAGGCGGAACAGGAATCCCCAGCTGTAAGTGAGGTTGTGTGCACTAAGCAGATCCAGAAGTGGTCTTAGGGCTCGTCTCCTCTGAAGGGTGAGGCGAGATAGGTCCGGCAGGATCTGGAGCTTGACCTTTTGGAAGAGAGCTGAGGCGCCGTCTCTGAGCTTTTGCTGGATGGCCTCTTTTTGCACGTAGTGATGGATCCTGCAAATGACGTCCCGGGGACGGTTAGGGTCAGATGATCTGGGCCCCAAAGCTCTGTGAGCCCTATCCAGCTCTATCTCATTAGCAGGGGGAGCATCAAGAATTTTGTTAAACACCCGTTGTAGAACCCATGGGAGATCTCTGGAGTCTACCACCTCAGGAAGGCCTCGGATTCTGAGGTTATTGCGGCGGCCGCGATTCTCGACGTCATCTAATGCTTCTGTGAGATCCCTTGCTGTGGACGGGATCCCGACGTTTGCACTTCTGGACACTGGCTCGCAGGTAACAACCATACCCTATGTACTTTATAAGCGCTACTGGTCTGATGATGAACTCACCCCACAAGACTCCGGCCTTACTATCATTGCGGCCAATGAACTCCCCATTACCCAAGTGGGGTTCAAAGAGGTGACTCTGAAGGTGGGGCGAGTGGAGCTAGAGCATCAAGGACTAATTGTGGTGCAGAATGACCCTAGCGACCGTAACCCAAAAATGGTCCTAGGGACTAATGTTATTGAGAATTGTATGGGAGAAGTATTACATTTGCTGCAACAGCTGTCTGCAACTGCAGGAGTGGGCTGGCAGAGGGCGCTGCAACGTGAAATCCGGGCCCTCCTGCAGCGGCAACAAGTGAACTTGTCTGGTGGAGAGATTGGTGGTTTATGAGTGATGAATGTAGCGCCTCTAATAGTGCCTCTGCGGAGTGAGATGATGATTTGGTGCAGGGCAGCAGTAGGTACCCGTGGACAGGATTACCCAACAGTGGAGTAGTGGAGCCTCTGCCGTCAGAGCCCTGGCCCACGGTATTGGCAGCCAAGGGAGTAATTGATGTCCGGAAGGGGAGAGTGCCCGTGAGGATGATGAATTGCTGAGAGGAAGAGGTTAAGCTACCCCGTTATGACACCATTGCTAAGTTGTTCACAGTAGACACCCATGCCATCCAGACAACAGCTTCCACAATCACTGCATCCCAGTCGACCAGTGATAGTCAACCAGAGCAGCTAGAGGAGTGGTGTAGGAACTACATGTAGGCACTGACTCCACACCTACACACCACAAAGGGGTTTACAGGGTAATGCAGGAGTATAAGCAAGTCTTTAGTAAACACCCGTTAGACTTTGGGAGGATCAAGGGGGTCCAACACCATATTCCCACAGGTGCGCATCCACCCATCTAAGAGAGATATAGGCCCATTCCACCTGCACATTACCAATGCGCCAAGGACATGTTGAGGAGCATGAAGGAGGCAGGGGTCATCCGTGATAGCTGTAGCTCCTGGACCCCTCCATTGGTCCTAGTGAAAAAGAAGGACGGCACAATGAGGATGTGTGTGGATTACCGGAAGATCAACCAAATAACTCATAAAGATGCATACCCTCTTCCCCGTATTGAAGAATCCTTGGCTGCCTTGAGGACTGCAAATTACATTTCAACTCTTGACCTTACTAGCGGTTACTGGCAGGTGTCTGTGGCAGAGGAGGACCGGGAGAAGACCACTTTCGCTACCCCGATGGGTCTCTGCGAGTTCAACAGCATGCCCTTTGGGTTGTGTAATGCACCAGGAACCTTCCAGAGGCTGATGGAGTGCTGCTTGGGACATCGCAATTTTGAAACGGTCCTGCTATACTTGGACGATGTCATCGTCTACTCCAAGACGTTTGAAGCACACCTGGAACATCTTGGCGAAGTATTCGAGGCCCTCTCCAGGTATGGCATGAAACTGAAGCCATCCAAGTGCCATCTGCTGAAACCCAAAGTTCAATATCTCGGGCATGTGGTTAGTGCAGAAGGTGTAGCACCGGATCCAGAGAAGATTACATCCATTCAGGTCTGGCCAAGACCTACCACTGTCAGAGAAGTGAGGCAATTCCTGGGCCTGATGGGCTATTACCGTCGCTTCATCAAAGGCTACACCAAGATGTCAGCTCCTATGCAAGATCTCCTGGTGGGGCAACCAAAGCATGGGAAGATCTCTAGTTCCCCATTCGTCTGGAATGAGGAACAGGAAGAATCCTTTCAACAGATGAAGTCAGCTCTGACCGGAGAAGAGATTCTGGCCTATCCCAACTACTGTCTTCCGTTTATCTTATACACTGATGCCAGTAACGTGGGCTTGGGTGCTGTCCTGTCTCAGATACAGAATGGCAAGGAGAAGGTAATAGCCTATGCAAGCAGGAAGCTCCGCCCCACGGAAAGGAATCCTGAGAATTATAGTTCCTTTAAGCTGGAGTTCCTGGCCCTCGTCTGGGCAGTGACCGAGAGGTTCAAGCATTACCTCGCTTCTGCAAAATTCACTGCATACACGGACAACAATCCCCTGACCCACCTTGACACAGCATAGCTTGGAGCCCTGGAACAACGCTGGGTAGCTCGGCTGGCGAACTACGATTTCACTATAAAATACAGTGCCAGCCAAAAGAATACCAATGCAGATGCGTTATCCAGGATGCCGCACTTACCTAACGACAGGGCGGATGAAGATGAGTTGGAAGAGATTGAATTGTCTGCGTTCCATCAACCTGACAGTCTGGAAGATACCAGACCATACAGTGGTCAGCAGAAGGCAGCCTTCAACCCATTGCTCCACCATGGGTGGCAAGAAGCTCAAGATAATGATCCGGCAGTCAGGCTGGTGAAGGAGATGATTTCCCAAGCTGATGCCAGATTGGGGCCCACTGCCCCAGCAGAAATCCAGAGGCTTTGGAAGGAGAGGAGCTGGCTGTATCTGCAACAAGGCTAACTGTATAGAGGACTCATTAACCCCAAGATGCATGAGAGGATCTGTCAGATTGTGGTGCCACAGACATACGTACCCGTGGTCCTAGAGGCTTATCATGATGGAGCTGGACACTTCCGCTTGAAGAAGTTGGAAATGCTGCTGAGAGAGCGCTTTTATTGGGCTGGGATGAGAGAATCCATTAAAGCATGGTGTAGGGATTGTGGTCCCTGCGTGCTAAGAAGAAAGGAAGGCACCAGCCAGAAAGTCCCGTTACAGCCAATTGTCACCCACCAGCTGCTGGAGCGCATTGCTCTGGATCATGTGAAGCTCACACCAAGCAGGAGCAGATATGCCTTTGCTCTCACGATAGTGGATCACTACTCAAGGTTCATGGGGTTGGTACCTTGGTACCCGTCAAGGATCTGACAGCTCGCATGGCAGCAAGGGTCTTTCAGGCATATTTCTACCGGCCACACGGCTACCCAGAGAAGATGCTTACTGACCAAGGTCCTGCCTTTGAAGCCGAGATCTTTCAGGAGTTCTGCAGTTAGTATGGGTGCAAGAAAATCCGTACCACGCCATATCATGCCCAAACTAACGGGATGTGTGAGAAGATGAACCATTTGGTCTTCAACCTGCTCAAGACCTTACCCCTAGAAGAGTGGACCTGTGGCTTGAAAGACTGCTTGATCTTGTGGACATGTCTAACAACATCCCTAGCAGTTCCACCAAGTGTGCACCAGCGTACCTGATGAGGGCGAGGCCTGGAAGGTTGCCGGTGGATGTGGACATGGCTATAGAGGTTCCTGAGACCATTTCCCCAACCACGGACTGGGGTACAAAACGCCAGATGCAGTTACGGCAAATCCAAGAGTACCTGGAGAGGAATCTGAGCCAGAGCTGAAGATAGTGGAGGAAGGTCCTATTCCCACTCCAGGCACAGAGAAGGAAAAAGAGGTGATCCACACCATCATGGGAGACTTCCCAGCTGGTTGGCCCATGGAGAGTGGAGCGGTGATTGTTCCCGTTATAATGTTCCCACAATCCATGGAAGATACAGAGCCAGAAGGGTCTATCAGTACCGCACCAACACCTGCACCCAGGGATGCACCAACACTTACACCACGCCCCCGTAGTCCCTACCAGCTGTGCCAGACCTTAGGAGTGAGGGACCCGTACATCACTCTATCCCACTGAACCTAGGTGAACCCGTCGGGCTAAGAAGGTCCACACACCCTAACCTAGGTCAGCCACCACTCAGGTACAGGGAAACTAGTCTGTAGTGAGTGGTGTCCATATGTTGTGTATATAAGCAAATGCCAATCAACCGTGTACCTAACCAAATTTTGTTAGAGTTAACCCCGTTTTTTGCCGTTTAATCATGGACCACGACCTCAGGACTGGTGAGGTCACCCCAAAAACATTCTTGGGGCTTGTAAATACCCCTACCTACTTTCTTGTTTATTTTTCACCACCTACACTGCCTCTGGAGAGGTAGATTGGAGGAAGGGCCTGCGGTGGAGTAGGCCGAGGCCCAGCCACTACTGAAACTGGTGGCTAACCTCCAGGCCAGGGGTCCCCCAGACTTGGGGCCCTTGAGATGGACTGCCGGTAAGGAACGTTTTACCTGGCCCGTGTACGAGTTACCCAAAACTCCTGTGGACTGGGGAAAAGGGGTGCCCACCATTCTTAGCAGTGGCACCATGGAACGAGGTTGTTTGGTTGGCGGGTGAAGAAAAACGGGAATGTATTTTTTTTATGTATGCAACATTGAAGAAATGTGCCTCCCATAAAGGGAAAAAATGTTTTACCCTGTTTTACTTTTTTCCCGTTTCTTTAGAAAAATAAACGTCAGTGGTCGGGCAGCCCGCAGACGGGCTGTATTCAACCAAGGGGGAATGTGATGCCCTGGCACCGCCAGGTGGTCACAGAAGGTACTACACCCCACACAACACCTTCCCACACCGGGTCCCATCAGACACAAAATCCTAGCCACCCCCCTCAGGGTGGGAAGGACACACTAGTGGGCAGGACCAAGTGGATTAGGAGCACCCACCTATAGGTCTTGAGGATCTGGGGGAGGAAACCAGTCAGTTGAAGTTTGAGTGCAGTCTACTTTGGAGTTCAAGTGTAGTGACAGTCTGAAACAGAGAGGAGTGAAGTGGGTCTGTCAGTGACAGTGACAGACTCTAGAGCAGTCATGGTGAACCTTTCACAGGCCGAGTGCCCAAACTGTAGCCCTAAACCCAATTTTTTTTCCTAAGTGCCAACCAATCCTATTATGTAAATAATTGATTGTAACCTTAAGCTGGGTTCACACTAAGCGACAGCGACAACGACGTCGCTGTTACGTCACCATTTTCTGTGACGTAACAGCGACCTTGTAAGTCGCTGTTATGATCGCTGCTTACTGTCAAACACAGCGACGCAGCAGCGATCATAACGTCGCTGTGCTTCATGTGCAGAGAGCAGGGAGCCGCGCTTAGCACTGGCTCCTTGCTCTCCTAGGTACAGTACACATCGGGTTAATTAACCCGATGTGTACTGCAGCTACATGTCACAGTGCAGAGAGCAGGGAGCCGCGCACACTGCTTAGCGCTGGCTCCTTGCTCTCCTTGCTACAGTATACATCGGGTTAATTACCCGATGTGTACTGCAGCCACATGTGCACAGAGCAGGAGCCGGCACTGGCAGCAAGGGCGGAGGCTGGTAACGAAGGTAAATATCGGGTAACCAGGGAAAGGTCTTCCCTTGGTTACCCGATGTTTACGCTGGTTACAGCTTACCGCAGCTGCCAGACGCCGGCTCCTGCTCCCTGCTCGCTTCATTTCGTCGCTCTCTCGCTGTCACACACAGCGATGTGTGTGTCACAGCGGGAGAGTGACGACCAAAAAATGAAGCTGGACATTCAGCAACGACCGGCGACCTCACAGCAGGGGCCAGGTCGTTGCTGGATGTCACACACAGCGACAGCGACGGGACGTCGCTGCACCGTCACAGAAAATGGTGACGTAGCAGCGACGTCGTTGTCGTTGTCGCTGTGTGTGACACCAGCTTAACCTTTGCAGTCTTCTCTTCTCAGCAGGGGGCATCACGCTCATTCGTGCTTACCACACATTGAAGCTGAGCCCCAGTCTTTTCCGGACACAACAGTTGGATTGATCTTTCTGGAAAAAATTGCAGTATATTAGACATAGATTTTAGCATAGCATGCAATCAGAGGTCACCCTGTAATCCACATCTACATTTCAAAGTCTGAACATCTTGAAATCCCATAAAGACGTACGAGGTGCTCCCCTCCCCCTTCATTGTGTAGTTATGTCCCCCTTCCTGGCCACTTCCTGGTAAACATGTCCCCCATCCTGATATATATTTCCTACATTCTGGTATATTTGTCCCCATCATGGCCCATCCTGGTAAATATACCTCATCCTGGTAAATGTCCTCCATCCTGGTAAATGTACCCCATTCTGGCATGTTCCCCCATGCTGGTAAATGTACCCCATCCTGACATATTGCCCATCGTTGTAAATGTTCCCCCATCCCGGCATGTACCCCATTCCTGGTAAATGTCCTCCATCCTGGTAAATGTTCCCAATCCTGGTTAATTTACCCCCATCCAGGTAAATGTCCCCCTTCCTAGCATGTACCCCCATCCTGGTAAATGTCCACCTTCCTGGCATGTTCCCCTTCCTGGTAAATGTACCCTATCATGGCATGTTTCCTCCATCCTGGCATGTATGTTTTCCCCATCCTGGCATGCATGTTTCCTCCATCCTGGCATACATGTTTCCTCCATCCTGGCATGCATGTTTTCCCCATCCTGGCATGCATGTTTCCCCATCCTGGCATGCATGTTTCCCCATCCTGGCATGCATGTTTCCTCCATCTTGGCATGCATGTTTCCCCATCCTGCCATGCATGTTTCCTCCATCTTGGCATGCATGTTTCCCCATCCTGCCATGCATGTTTCCTCCATCTTGGCATGCAAGTTTCCCCGATCCCGCCATGCATGTTTGCTCCATCTTGGCATGCAAGTTTTCCATCCAGCCATGCATGTTTCCTCCATCCTGGCATGTATGTTTTCTCCATCCTGGCATGCATGTCTCCCCATCCTGCCATGCATGTTTCCTCCATCTTGGCATGCATGTTTCCCCATCCTGCCATGCATGTTTCCCCATCCTGCCATGCATGTTTTCCCCATCCTGGAATGCATGTTTCCCCCCCCCATGCTGGCATGTATGTGTCCCCCCCAATGCTGTCATGTATGGGTCCCCCCCATGCTGGCATGTGTGTTTCTCCCCCACCCCATGCTATCATGTGTGTCCCCCCCTCCATGCTGGCATGTGTGTTCCTCCCCCCCATGCTGGCATGTGTGTTCTCCCCCCCATGCTGGCATGTGTGTTGTCCCCCACCCCATGCTGGCATGTGTGTTCTCCCCCACCCCATGCTGGCATGTGCATTCTCCCCCACCCCATGCTGGCATGTGCGTTCTCCCCCACCCCATGCTGGCATGTACGTTCTCCCCCACCACATGCTGGCATGTGCGTTCTCCCCCACCCCATGCTGGCGCTGGCACTGGCCCCCCCATCCCCACCTTGGCACAGCCGCACACGAGTTATAAAAAACAAAACACAACTCACCTTGTGAGGGTTGTCTCATCCGGGTGTGGGGCCTGAGTACACCCGGACACGGCAGCCAGCCACTGACACCTTGGTTTACCAACAAACTTGTGTGCAGTTATTCAACAATGAGTACACCAACACTCCTCGATCCAGCCCAGTGCGCCACCTCCGGCCTACATCACTCCCCGTGTTCTGGGCACTGAGCCCCGGGGCATCCACCCCTACCAACGGAGGGGTTAACATCCAGCTCCCATCCCATCGCCCCTGGGTGCCTCCCAACCGCAGCAGTGGTATTCCACATAACCACACACCGTGGGTGACGTCACGAAGTATCTACAGCAATCCCCGTACTTATACGTCCCTTTTTATTTGAGTGTCCTTGCGACCCCCGGGTCCGGAGACCCCTCGTGCCACTGCGGATCTGGATCCGAGCAGCCCAACTGCTTATTTGGGGGCGGCACAGGCTCACGACTCGAGAATTAAAAGTTGAAATTGAAATAGATATTGCAACAGAACCAAGATGACTACATAGATATGGGAACTGCAAGGAGCTTACTACAGAGGTAAGGGAGCAGAACCAAACTTACTACAGAGATAAGGGTGCTGTACTGAGCTTACTATAGAGATAAGGGTGCAGAACCAAGCTTACTACAGAGATAAGGGAGCAGAACTGAGCTTACTACAGAGATAAGGGAGCAGACCGGAGCTTACTACCAAGATATGGGTGCAGAAAAGAGCTTACTACAGAGATAAGGGTGCAGAACAGAGATTACTACAGAGATAAGGGAGCAGAACCAAGCTTACTACAGAGATAAGAGTGCAGAACCGAGCTTACTACAGAGATAAGGGAGCAGAACCAAGCTTACTACAGAGATAAGGGTGCAGAACCGAGCTTACTACAGAGATAAGGGTGCAGAACAGAGCTTACTACAGAGATAAGGGAGCAGAACCGAGCTTACTACAGAGATAAGGGAGCAGAACTGAGCTTACTACAGAAATAAGGGTGCAGAACCAAGCTTACTACAGAGATAAGGGAGCAGAACCGAGCTTACTACAGAGATAAGGGTGCAGAACCGAGCTTACTACAGAGATAAGGGAGCAGAACTGAGCTTACTACAGAAATAAGGGTGCAGAACCAAGCTTACTACAGAGATAAGGGTGCTGAACCAAGCCTACTACAGAGATAAGGGAGCAGAACCAAGCTTACTACAGAGATAAGGGAGCAGAACTGAGCTTACTACAGAGATAAGGGAGCAGAACCGAGATTACTACAGAGATAAGGGAGCAGAACCGAGCTTACTACAGAGATAAGGGTGCAGAACCGAGCTTACTACAGAGATAAGGGAGCAGAACTAAGCTTACTACAGCTCCATCAACAGACCCCCTCTTTTTTTCATGCTAAAGTTAGACCCAAATCAAAATTTTACCCTACAGGTAGCAAAGGTCACCACATCAAGACCTTTAGCGACCTCATACTGACAGATCTAAAAGACGTTATGAATAGTAAAAGGTGCCTACAGCACAATCTTTCCAAGAAAGAGAGAATAGCATTAAAAAAATTTAAACGTAAATCAGGAGATTGTCATCAGATCTGCCGGTAAGGGAGGAGGCATAGTAATCCAAGACAGAGGGGAATATATAAGTGAAGCCCTAAGGATACTATCTGACCCTACCTACTATCATATAGTGGAATGGACTGATTATGAGATAGCCATGGTAGCCTATAAAGACATGATACAAAGAGCCATTGATAATAACATATTTGATCAGTCAGAAAGAAAGTTTTTGCAAATAAATAATTTTAATATGGCGTTCTTTTATGATTCAATAATTTTTATTAGGTTTTCAAAGTTTATACATAAAACAGTTCTAACAAAAACAATAAAACAGAATGTGCTGTATAGCATTACTTCATGCTATATCAAACAAATAATATACAGTAGACATATACAAAAGGAGAAACAAAACAAATAACATTGGTAAAAACTATGACATACAGTCAGATTAAAAATTTGCAACGTATGATTTCCAAATAATATATGTCAGGAGATGGATGTAAACAAATAATTTTCTTATGAAACTAATTGAATAAGTATCGTGTATTACATTTATACAAGAATTAGAACTAGATTAGATTTAAAATTTTATGTATTGTTGTTAATAAAGTCAGTCCATGGGTCCCATTTTTTATGAAATCTGTTCCAAGAGTTATTAATTAGAGCATGCTTCTCTTCATAGAACTTATGAAGGGATATTTTTTCTATTAGATCGTAAATATCTGGAATTTTATTGGATTTCCAACGTGCTGCCAATTCGACTTTGGTAAGTAGAAGGATATGAATTACGATGGCCCTGTATTTTATGTTTATTGTATCCGAATCTATCAATAAGAGAGCTAATTGTGGGGTTAGACTTATTTTTGAGTGCATTATCAGATTTATTATTTTAGACACTTTCTGCTATAAGCTTCTGATTCTAGGACAGCTCCAAGAAATATGAACAATGTCACCTTTTGTATCGCAACCTCTCCTGCATGTTGGTTTTTGGCTTGGGAATATTTTAGCTCCTTTGTCCAGGTGAAATACTATCTGGTATAAATCTTATAATAAGCTTCATGTAATGTAGCGCAGATATTGGAAAGGTATGTGTTTTTAAGGACTTTATCCCATTGGACTTGGGTGAATTCTACTTTCAAGTCCTTTTCCCAACTGGATATGTGTATCAATTTTCTTGTGGTGAGTTCAGAATTGTAGGCATGATAGATGTTCTTATGACTCCATATTAGTTTATTATTTTTGTTGTTTATCAATTTAAGTATAAATTTGTTTATTTTACATTTGGGTTCTATAAGTTTCCGGATGGTTTTCCTTATTTCTAGGAAGAAATACAGATCTTTATCTGGTATATTATTTTGTAGTTTAAGTTGTAAGAATGAGGTGAAATTTGCACCATCGTATATATTTTTTATGTATTTTATCCCTGACTGGATCCATCTATCTACTGTCTCCGTATTGTTTGAGAAATCTATATTTTTTATCTCTGTATTTTTAAAGACTTCAAAAGTCATTTTGTCTTTGGAGATTCTTGAAATCTTTTCCCAGGAAGTAAATGCAGCATTAACCCCTTCAGCCCCAAGCCTATTTTGACCCTAAAGACCAGGCCATTTATTGCAATTTTGACCAGTGTCACTTTATGAGGTTATAACTCTGGAACGCTTCAACGGATCCCGGTGATTCTGAGTTTGTTTTCTCGTGTCATATTGGGCTTCATGTTAGTGGTAAATTTAGGCCGATATTTTTTGCGTTTCTTTGTGAAAAAACGGAAATTTCACGAAAATTTTGAAAATTTTGTAATTTTCAAACATTTTAATTTTTATGCTCTAAAACCAACGAGACATATGACACAAAATAATTAATAAATAACATTTCCCACATGTCTACTTTACATCAGAACAATTTGGGGGAAAAAAAAAAAAATTAAGGAAGTTATAGAGGTTCAAAGTTTATGAGCAATTTCTCATTTTTACAACAAAATTTACAAAGCCACATTTTTTAGGGACCACATCACATTTGAAGTGATTTTGAGAGGTCTACATGACACAGAACACCCAAAAGTGACACCATTCCAAAAACAGCACCCCTCAGGCTACTCAAAACCACATTCAAGAAGGTTATTAACCCTTCAGGTGCTTCACAGTAACTAAAGCAATGTGGAAGGAAAAAATGAATATTTTACTTTTTGCAACAAAAATGTTAATTTAGCCTCAAATATTGCATATTCACAAGGGTAGTAGGATTAAATGAACCCCCAAAATTTGTTGGGCAATTTCTTCTGAGCACGCAGATACCTCATATGTGGTGAAAAAACACTGTTTGGGCGCACGACGGGACTCAGAAGGGAAGGAGCGCCATTTGACTTTTTGAACAGAAAATTAGCTAGAATCGTTAGCCGCACCATGTTGCGTTTGGAGAGCCCCTGAGGTGCCGAAACAGTGGAGCTCCCCCATATGTGGCCCCATTTTGGAAACTAGACACCTCATGGCATTTATCTAGATGTTTATTGAGCAATAGAGTTGAGCCGTGCAAATAAAAAAAAAAAATTTTACCACAAAATTGTTACTTCAACCAGGTAGCTTTTTTTTCACAAGGGTATCAGGAAAAATTGCACCATAAAATGTATTGTGCAATTTCTCCTGAGTACACAGACACCTCATATGTGGTGGAAATCAAATGTTTGGGTTCACAGCAGGGCTCAGAATGCAAGGAGCGTCATTTGACTTTTCAAACGCAAAATTGTCTGGGATAATTAGCGTATTCCATGTTTTGTTTGGAGACTCCCTGAGGTGCCAAAACAGTGGAGCTCCCCCACATGTGACCCCATTTTGGAAACTAGACCCCCATGGCATAGAAAAAAAAATAGGGCGCACGCACAAATGTTCTGCAAAAAAGGGGGGGGGACTAGGTGGGATGGAAAAAAGAAGTCCTGTCCAAAGTCGAGTACGACTGCAGGACGATTGCTGATCAGGCACCTAATTGTACATGTTTTGTTTTGTTTTTTTTATTTGGGGTGCACAAAAAAAGCAAAAACTAGAGCAACAATTATGTACCTGATCAGCCAATCACGTAGCTGATCAGCACTTGGCGGCAGGCAGGTGGGGGAGGAGGGGGGGGGAGGGAGTGGGAGATGCGATTGGGGATAGTTAGAAAAGAGCCACGAACAATACTTACAGGATGGATCAGAACAGCGGCAGATTGACGGGCGGCAGATTGGGCGGCAGCAGATGGGGGGGCAGCGGCATATAAAGGGAGCATCTGTGAATGTGAGACGGCGGCAGCTGGGATAGGGTGGGGGCAGATGGGAGAGGGCGCAGTGGATGCAGGAGCGACAGAGGATGGGGGGAAGGGGAGTGGGAGGTGAGATTGGGGATAGTTACCCTACAGGATGGATCTAGGCAGCAGGATGACAGGAGATGAAGGAGGCAGCAGATCGGGGAGGGTGAGAGGTGGGAGAGGGAGCGCAGCGCAGATCACGGGGGAGACAGGTGAGCAGAGCACAGATCACGGGGGTGAGAGGTGAGAGAGCGCAGATCACGGGGAGACAGGTGAGCAGAGCGCAGATCATGGGGGTGAGAGGTAGAGGGAGAGTGGACAGCAGATCACAGGGGTGACAGGTGAGGGAGCACAGATCACGGGGGTGACAGGTGAGGGAGCACAGATCACGGGGGTGACAGGTGAGGGAGCACAGATCACGGGGGTGACAGGTGAGGGAGCACAGATCACGGGGGTGACAGGTGAGGGAGCACAGATCACGGGGGTGACAGGTGAGAGAGCACAGATCACGGGGGTGACAGGTGAGAGAGCACAGATCACGGCGGTGACAGGTGAGGGAGCACAGATCACGGCGGTGACAGGTGAGGGAGCACAGATCACGGGGGTGACAGGTGAGGGAGCACAGATCACGGCGGTGACAGGTGAGGGAGCACAGATCACGGGGGTGACAGGTGAGGGAGCACACATCACGGGGGTGACAGGTGAGGGAGCACACATCACAGGGGTGACAGGTGAGGGAGCAAACATCACGGGGGTGACAGGTGAGGGAGCACAGATCACGGCGGTGACAGGTGAGGGAGCACAGATCACGGGGGTGACAGGTGAGGGAGCACAGATCACGGGGGTGACAGGTGAGGGTGCACAGATCACGGTGGTGACAGAGGAGGGAGCGCACATCACGGGGGTGACAGGGGAGGGAGCACACATCACGGGGATGACAGGGGAGGGAGCGCACATCACGGGGGTGACAGGGGAGGGAGCGCACATCACTGGGGTGACAGGGGGGGAGCACACATCACGGGGGTGACAGAGGAGGGAGCACACATCACGGCGGTGACAGGTGTGGGAGCACACATCACGTCGGTGACAGGTGAGGGAGCACAGATCACGGGGGTGACAGGGGAGGGAGCACACATCACGGGGGTGACAGGGGAGGGAGCACACATCACGGCGGTGACAGGTGTGGGAGCACACATCACGGCGGTGACAGGTGTGGGAGCACACATCACGGCGGTGACAGGTGAGGGAGCACACATCACGGGGATGACAGGGGAGGGAGCACACATCACGGTGGTGACAGGTGTGGGAGCACACATCACGGGGGTGACAGGTGAGGGAGCACACATCACGGGGGTGACAGGGGAGGGAGCACACATCACGGCGGTGACAGGTGAGGGAGCACACATCACGGGGGTGACAGGGGAGGGAGCACAGATCACGGGGGTGACGGGAGGGGGCGGGTAGCTGACCACGGGGGTGAGAGATGGGGGGAGCGTACAGCACATCACGTAGGGGAGGGGGCGAGCAGCACATAACGTAGGGGAGGGGGCGAGCAGCACATCACGGAGGGGAGGGGCGGGCACCGATCATGAGGAGGAGGGGCCGGACAGCAGATCGGAGGGAGCGGTGGCACTATGACAGATGGAGGAGGACAGGGATCGCGCAGCACATCACGGAGGTGAGGGGGCGGGCACCGATCACGAGGGGTGAGGGGCCGGGCAGCAGATCGGGGGGAGCGGTGGCACTGTGGCAGATGGAGGGCGGCGGCAGCGGATCGGGAGGTGTGGGGGTGAGGGTGCGGCCAGCAGATACGAGGGGTGGGGGTGCGGGCAGGAGATCGGGGAGATAGGTGGCAGATCGTGGAGGGCAGCGGCGGCAACGGATCGGGAGGCTTTTCGACGGTTTCATACAGTGCAATGGCAGCGCGGCAACTTCCGGGTCCCATACTCCGGTCTCATAATAGCATGGGACCGGAGCTTGTCGCCCTGCCATTGCACTGTGTACACTCACTGTGCTGGCGTGCTGCAAGGACGACAAGTGAAGCTGATGGGGGCGGTCACCGGCAACAGGTCCACTGTGATTGGAGAAATCGGTCACAAGGCCAATCTTTCCAATCAGAGCTACTGGAGCTGGGGGAGGGTGATCCAGTGAGGTCACCCAGCTCCAGCCAATGGCCAGTGCTACAGCTGCACTGGCCAGGGCTGGATTTCAATGTTTCAGTCACTTTAAATGGTTGGAACATTACAGTGGCTGTGATTGGTTAAGCGGCGTTCTTCAGCCAATCACAGCCTCCGTAGGTCCGGGGAGGAGGCACCACCCCTCCTGAGGTCAGGAACAGGTCCCCTCCTCCCCGAATCTGCGGTTTATGTTAACATATTGCAGTCACCGGAGGCTCCGGTGCCGCGATTCCGCCATGACGGAAAGATCCGTCCTTGGTCGTTAAGGCCCAGGGCACAAGGACGGATCTTTCTGTCCATGGTCGTGAAGGGGTTAATAGTGCTGCTATCATAGGTATTGGATTTTCGGCCTCCAGAGCTTAGTAACTGTTCCAGTAAAGGAGAGCGGAAAGAATTATTTCCTGATAATATTAGTTCCAGGTTAACCCAAGTTGGAGTATTTTTATTTTTTAATAACCAATTGTTGGTTTGTTTTAATAAATTTGAGTAATAATATGCTTGTATATTAGGAAGGCCATATCCTCCATTAATTTTATTTTTAATAATGTATTTTTGGCCACCCTTGCTTTACTATTATTCCAGACATATTTGTTGATCGATTTTTGCAATTTCACTAGGAATTCGTCTGGGATGATGATAGGTAGACATCTAATTGTATATAAAATTTTGGGTAGAATAAACATCTTAGCTACCAATATTCTACCAAGCCATGTCGTTTCGGTTTTGTTGTATGTTGCAAAGTCTTTTTCAATCTGAGTTGTGAGTTTATTCATGTTGAGGATTAAGGTGCTTTTAATATCTTTTGTGAAAGTAATACCTAAGTATTCAATAGCGTCTGTAACCCATTCATAATTAACATTATTTCTAAGATTTTCTTGTGCTGTTGGGATGAGGTTAAGAGCTAGCATTTTTGACTTTTTCTCATTAATTTTAAAGTTTGAAACAATGGAGAATTCTTTCAAAATGTTGTTGGTCTCCTTGATGGAGTTTAATGGGTCGCTAAGAGTCATAATTACACCGTCCGCAAAAAGACTTATTTTAAAGTTTTCTTTGCCTATGGAAATACCTTTAATTTTTTCATTTGACCTGATACATTCTGCCAAAGGTTCCATAATAAGGGCAAAAAGTAGCGGTGATAATGGACATCCCTGCCGAGTTCCATTGGTTATCATAAAAGATTTCGAAGAGTGGTTGTCTGATTTAATTGTGACTGAGGGGCAGGAATATAGCGCCATGATGGAGTTAATGGATGTGTTGTCAAAGCCAAATTTTTTCAGGGTGTTTTCCAAGAATTCCCACCCCACTCTATCAAATGCTTTCTCAGCGTCAAGTGATAAAAGTAGGGTGGGTGTTCTAGATTTTTTAGCGTATTCAAGAATGTTTAGTAATCTTCTAGTACCGTCTGATGGTTGTCTATTTTTAACAAATCCTAATTGGTCTTGATGGATCAATGATGAGAGAATTTCTTTTAATCTTTCGGCTAATATTTTTGAATAAATTTTTACATCTGTATTAATTAGAGAGATGGGTCTATAACTAGTCAATAATTCAGGGTCACTATTTGGTTTAGGGATGAGGGTTATATTTGCCTGGAGCATTTCTGCAGGGAATTCTCTGGTGGAAGCTGCGTGATTAAAAATTATACAGAGGTGAGGTACAAGTAATTGGGAAAAAGTCTTGTAAAATTCATTAGAAAACCCATCTGGCCCTGGGGACTTGTTTATTTTTAGGTTTTTAATTGTTTGTAAAATTTCGGAGTCGGTAAATGGACGATTTAAAATATTTAGTTGATGCTCATTTAGTTTAAGAAGATGGATTTTGTCCAAGAAGTTATTCATTTTGTTGAGGTTATCATTCTGGTCAGAAGGAGTGGAATTGAGGTTATATAGTTTTTTGAAATTACTCACAAATGCTTCTACGATGTCTTTTGGATGGGTATAATAATGGCCATCTGGGTGTTTTATCTTGTGTATCCTATTCCTAATTCTTTTTTGTTTAATTCTACGTGCCATATATTTAGTTGGTTTGTTAACTGATCTATAATGGTTTGTATTTAATATTCTCACATATTTATCATAGTCAGCCAGAAGTAAGTCTCTCAGTTGTATACGCAATTTTATAATGTTGACATGTATTTGTTGGCTGGGCTGGGGTAGTCTTTGCTGTTCTTTTTCTTTTTCTTTTATTTTTTCTTGTATTTTAGACAGATCTGAATTCCTTTGTTTTTTCAGTCTTGAAGAAATTTGAATCAATGCCTCTTTGCACCGCCTTGTTGGCATTCCAAACTGAAAAAGGATTCATAGTTTCTGAGGCGTTTTCGGAGAAATAATTTTTTAAAGATTTTTCAATTTCTTGTTGAAAGTTTGGGTGTTGGAAAATTGCTGGGTTATTTTTCCAGGTGAAATTTAATCTGTCTGGGGGGCCTACTTTAATTGTGCAGAATAAGGGAGAGTGGTCTGAGAAAGTTTTATCCTTAATTTCTATTTTAGTTAGTCTGGAGATTGAAAGGGATTCAGTTAAAAGTAAATCTATTCTAGAAAAGGTTTTGTGGGCTGATGAGTAGAAGGTATATTCCTTAGATGTGGTGTTAAGACATCTGAAGGTGTCCAACAGTTTATGAATTTGAAGCCATTTATATAATGATGGGTGATGTTGTCTTGGATTTGCTGTTGAGTCCATCTTAATATCAGGTATCAAGTTAAAATCGCCTATTAAAAAGAGATCTCCTTGTTTGTGCTTCTGAATTTTTTCCATTAGATTATTTAGGAAAGTAATCTGGCCACTGTTTGGGGCATATACATTTACGATAGTACATAGGTGGTCATTAATTTTACCAATAAGGATAAGGTACCGTCCTTCAGGGTCTTGTATTTCAGATATCAAGGAGAACCTAGTTGAGTTACTGATTATCGCAATAACTCCTGCTTTCTTTTTTTCATTAAGGGCTTTGAAAATATTAGTATAATTCTTATTTACAAATTTAGGGTGATTGTTTCTGGCCAATCTTGTTTCTTGAAGACAGATTATATTTGCTTTACAATTTTTGATTTCCTTCCAAATCATGAATCTTCTATTAGGGCTGTTCATACCTTTAACATTTAGTGATAGAATGTTTATGTCCATTTTGGGTTACAGTTGTTTTGGGGTTTAATTATATTTACATGTTATCCATTAAGTGTTGAAATGGGTTACCAAGGTTTTTAGCTGACCTAATATAAAAGATAAATTTCTGTATTGTATACCAATACTAGTACAATGCGAACGCTTAACAAAACTGCTACAGTTAATTTGTAAATATCTGTAAACAAACAGTAATTTTCTAAAGTATCTTACTTCAGATACTTTATTCAAAATTTAAGGGTTCTTAATTCTGTATCTTGTCGTTCAGTGTCTTTACCTGTAAGATACTCAAATAACAGAAAAACAAGAAAAAAAATATTGTTCCAACAAAATAAATCTCTGGGAATTGCCTTTTGTCAGACACTTCCCTCTTGAGGCACTAGTCTATTGCTGTAAAGACTTTAATATAGTACTTTATCTCCAAGTACTAATTGTAGTTTTGTGAAAAATAAAAGGTTATATATAAAATGAAACAACAAATTATGTTACCGTGAGTCACTCATCATGTGAAAATTGGGAAAGACATGTATAACGTTTGCATTATAACCATAACATGAATAGATAAGCTTGTATTATATTTTTAAAGCACAAGATCTCTTGATGAGAAAATAACAGGCCCATCAAAATAAATCAAAGAATTTTTTCAGGGCCAAGTCTATGTTGGTCTACATCGTGGATCTGAGTGATGGGCTTCTCGTTCCTCAAGGGAGCTGACAAAGCGGTGGTCATCTTCAGGAATTGTAATGGGTACTATTTTCCCTCTGAATGAGATCAATAATTTAGTGGGAAAGACCCATCTGTACTGGATTCCATTATCCTGGCAGAAGCTAGTGGTTAAATTGAAAGATTTGCGCATTGCCATGGTCTCTTTGGAGAGGTCAGTGAATACTCTTATTAGCTCAAAGGGCTTCGGGAGATTTTTCATTTTTCTTAATTTTTGCATAAACTCCTCCTTTATATGGTGTGAGATAGCGGGGCCATTGATACGTGACGGACGGTACGTATCTCCCAGAATGCGCACAGAAACATATTAGAGCCCTACATAGTGGTCAGTCCGGAAACCTCCAGGCCGGGTTATGCAGGTGGCTCATGTCCACAGTTCTCATTTAAAAGCTCTTTGTAAAGGCCTGGGTGGGGCAAAGCGTGTTGTGTAAGCTGCAGAGCAGGAAACTGAAGAGAGTTCAGGCCTGTGTGGAACTATAACACAGGTCTGTGGACCCCCGGGAATAGCAAAACGGAATATAGTAAGACCGTCTCCTACGGCAAGCCGTGCCTGTGTGACGGGGAACCATATGGACTGTGAGTACCCGGCTGTGTTCCGGATGACTTTTCCTGTACAGCAACGACAATAAAACTGTTTGGATCAGACTGTTTTGGGTCACTGCCTCATTGTCGTCCTGGGGTACCCCCACCCCGCTACATTATGTTGGAGAATGCGGGCATCGATCCCGCTACCTCTCACACCCCAGAACTCCTACTTCGACCTCAGCTGGGAGGATGCCCTGGACTACAAGAAATTGAAAGGTGAGATCCTTGCACGTCTGGGGGTCAATACCTACGTGAGGGCTCAGCGAGTGTTTTCATGGGCCTATGTGGAGACCTGTCCAGCCAGGTCTCAGGCATATGACTTACTACAACTGGTTAAAAAGTGGTTACAGCCGGAGGTGTTGTCTCCAGCCCAGATGGTGGAAAGGGTGGTGGTCGACCGGTTGGTGCGGACTTTGCCAGTCGCTATTCAACGTTGGGTGGGGCAAGGAGACCCGGGTAACCTGGACTAGGTGGTGAGTTTAGTTGAGCGATATACCGCCACACAGGACTTTATACGAGACTCTGCCACAGTGCGTCAAGCCCGGCGGCCACAGGACCCTGGCCGAGAGACACGTACGGCACTGGTGAACAACAAAAACAAAGCCCATATTGAGGGGGCAACCCACACTGAGAGCGGCAAAAGACTAGTTCCCCCAGGAATAGTAATAAAAACTGGTGGGGCCACCGCTATGAAGTGCTGGAGATGTCAAGGGCCCGGCCATATCGCCGCTTATTGCCCGTTGATTACGGAGTCCATGGATTGTGGGTACACCCGCCGAATGTCTATGTATGCTAATACGGTGTATGCTGCACGCCCTATTCTTGAACCTCCTCTATGTCATGTGTATGTAAATGGACATCGGGCAGAGGCCCTTTTGGACTCAGGCAGTATAGTGACCCTCGTTCATGGGTCGCTGATCTCGGGGTCGGAGTCCACGGAGAGGGAGGTTGGGATTGTGTGTATACATGGTGAACTCCGCAAATATCCAACAGCAGAGGTATGCCTCTCCACTTCGTGCGGGGACGTGACGCATGTGGTAGGAGTGGTGAAAACCCTACCATATGGGGTAGTAATGGGAAGGGATTTTCCGTTGTTTTGGTACCTGGGGGATAGAAATAATACCTTTTCCAAAGCAAAAATAAATCTGGGTGCGGAGCCCGATGATCCCGAGTCGGTGATACCTGCTGTAGGGATCGCCGACCTTGGGACAGGGGGAGACCCTGACAGGGGTCCACTAGAGGTGTTGGCAGGGGAAAGTGAAGAGACTGTAGCGATCCCGCAGCTGGAAACATCCCGGGAGGACTTCAGGATGGCCCTGCTAAGGGATCCTACACTCTCCCAGGCGTGGGAGAATGTAAAAGAGGTGAATGGGGTGGCCCAACAACCAGAGGCAGAAGTTGTCTTTCCCCGCATGGCGGTTTATAATGATTTACTCTACTGAATAGACAAAAGCAGGGAAGAGATAGTAGAACAACTGGTCGTGCCACAAACCCATCGTCAGGCAGTGCTTAACATGGCTCACACACACCCCCTGGGGGGACACTTAGGGGCTACCAAGACACAAGAGCGTATTTTACGGAGGTTCTTTTGGCCAGGAGTGTACGCAGATGTACGGAAATTCTGTGAATCCTGCCCGGACTGCCAACTGACCTCGCCCATTGCGAGTTTCCGGAGTCCATTGGTGCCTCTTCCAATTATAGAGGAACCTTTTGAACGGATCGCAATGGATCTGGTAGGGCCCCTGGTAAAATCCGCACGCGGTCACCAACACATATTGGTGGTTGTGGATTACGCCACACGCTATCCAGAGGCCATTCCGCTGCGCCATACCTCCGCGAAGCTTATTGCTCGGGAGTTATTTGCCATATTTTGTCGTCTTGGGTTACCAAAGGAGATCCTTACTGACCAGGGGACCCTGTTTATGTCCAAGGTGACAAAAGAATTATGTAAACTGTTGAAAATAAAGCACCTGCGCACATCGGTGTACCATCCGCAAACCGATGGGCTGGTCGAGCGGTGCAACAAAACCCTTAAGTCCATGCTTAAAAAAGTGGTTGCCAAGGACTGGGACATGCTGTTGCCCTATCTTATGTTTGCGCTCCGAGAGGTGCCGCAGGCATCCACGGGTTTTTCGCCATTCGAGTTGCTTTATGGCAGACACCCTAGGGGCTTGCTGGACGTAGCCAAGGAAACATGGGAACAGGAGCCCACCCCATATAAAAGTGTGATTGAACATGTGGCTCTAATGCAAGACCGCATCGCAGCGGTTTTGCCTATTGTAAAAGAACATCTAACGAGGGCACAAGGGGCGCAAAGGCGCACTTATAACACACGAGCCACCATCAGATCTTTTGATGTAGGGGATCGGGTCTTGGTTTTGGTGCCCACGGCCGAGAGTAAACTGTTGGCCAAATGGCAGGGGCCGTGTGAGGTTCGGGAAAAGGTGGGGGAGGTGAACTACCGAATATACCAGCCGGGGAGGAGGAAGCCGGAACAACTGTATCATATTAACTTGCTTAAAGCCTGGAAAGACCGTGACTGTTACGGTTGCTGCGAGCACTGGAGACTATGTCCAGATTTCTTGCTACTGCACATGTGCGAGCGCTGGAGACTAAGTCCAGATTTCTTGCTACTGCACATGTGCGAGCGCTGGAGACTAAGTCCAGATTTCTTGCTACTGCACATGTGCGAGCGCTGGAGACTAAGTTCAGATTTCTTGCTACTGCACATGTGCGAGCGCCGGAGACTAAGTCCAATCTTGGAGCCATTGCACATGTGCGGGTGACATCATCGCTGACACGAGGTCACATGTCTCTGACACCTTCTATGCCGATTGGTCGCTGGTCATGTGCTTGTGACGTCTTGCTCGGTGATAGGCCAGCATGACGTCACTCCTGTCGTTCTGGCAGCGGATTGGCTCTGGTGTCCTCCATCTTGGATGAGGCACAGAGTCTATATAAGACCCTGACACACGCCGCATGGTGCTCAGTCCTCTTGGTTCATGCATATGAGTAGACGCTCTGTGCGCGTTCCTCTAGGCATTCCTCTGTCTATGCTAGGTGAGCGCTACCGGCAGGGTAGCGTTCTTATACCTTACAGCTTCGGCTGCTGTCCGTATCCTTACCTCTTAGGGGAGCGGACATAGGCAGGTGCCTGAGGCACATGGTCTGGCTGGGCCTTGTGATTCTACTCGTAGGTGGACGTTGCCGCTAGGGTAACGTTCCTTATACTGCGTCTGGCAGTTGTTCGTATCCTCGCACACTAGGGGAGCGAACAGAGGTAGGAGCTTTGTGCGGCTTACGCTGCTGTTCGTCTCTTTTGCACCACTAGAAGAGCGGACCTAGGCAGGTGCCATATCTAGTGGTTCGTGTCCTCGCACACTAGTGGAGCGAACGCAGGTAGGAGCTTTGTGCGGCTTACGCTGCTGTTCGTCTCTTTTGCACCACTAGAAGAGCGGACCTAGGTAGGTGCCATTTCGCACACATTGCCTTTGTCTCTGTGATTATTAACAGAGATCATTCCACACACCCTCCAAGTAAGGGAGGAATTGCTTTACTTACTTATTATATCCTTCTGTGAGTTAACAGAGGTATTGCACTCTGCCATAGTCTGCAGCAAAGTCTTTGCACGGTGGACCCTGACTGTCTGATACTCCTTTCAGTTATTATCAGACAGCCCCCCGTAACATTAGGACTGAGCCAAGGGTCTGGCAGTTATGGCAGAATATCAGCAGTTACACCGTTACATACAAGTACTTGAGTCACGGCTCAAGAGTATAGAGGATAAACCTCAGACCATGGTGACATCTGCACATGATCCTCGACTTGCTCTGCCAAACAGATATTCTGGCGATGCCAGATCATGTCGTGGTTTCATTAGTCAGTGTCAGATACACCTAGAGGTCAACTCTTCTCGCTTCTCTACGGAGAGGTCCAGAGTAGGCTTTATCATCTCCTTACTTCAGGACAAAGCCTTAGAATGGGCGACTCCCCTATGGGAGCGCTCTGATGTGGTTACTCTGAGACATCAAGACTTTCTTGATGCTCTTAAGGCGGTATTCATGGGTCCGCAGGTTACCCATGATGCGGCCCTGAGACTGTTAGATCTATCTCAGGGTTCGTTATCCACTAGTTCTTATGCCATTGCTTTTAGAACTCTGGTGGCAGAACTAGATTGGCCAGAGAAGGTGTTGATTCCTATCTTCTGGAGAGGGTTGGCAGGCTATGTCAAGGATGCCCTTGCTACTCGTGAGGTCCCTGCTTCTCTGGAGGACTTGATCACAGTAGCAACGAGGATCGATGTACGCCATAAGGAACGTAGACTCGAGGTCTCTTCCTCACGCCCTAAGCATCGGGCTATTCCAGTTGTTGAGGGTCCACTACCATCTTCCTCAGCATCTGAAACATCTCCCACTCCTATGGAGTTAGGTCATACGTCCTCCAGACTACGCAAGTCTGGTCCTCCTATATGTTACGTATGTCGTCAGGCTGGGCACTATGCCAACAAGTGTCCTAGTCGTCAGGGAAACTCCCTGGCCTAGTAACCATTAGAGGGGGGTTACTAGAGACGTCTTCTGCACCCTCTAAGTGTTGTATCCCAGGTCAGCTCTCGTTATCTGAGAATACATGGCCTATTATGGCTTTTGTGGATTCTGGAGCTGACGGGATTTTTGTGTCCTCAGGATTTGTAAAGGGACACAATATTCCCTCTATCATGTTAGAGGCGCCTATTCCTGTCCGTGTTGTTAATGGAACTATGTTGTCTGACTCCATTACATTGAGGACAGTTCCCTTGCGCCTTTCCCTGTCTCAGGGTCACATAGAGGAGATTTCTTTTCTTGTTTTGCCTGAGGGTATAGACGACGTTCTTCTGGGTCTTCCATGGCTTCGGACTCATGCTCCTCACATTGACTGGGAGTCTGACAGCATTATTAGTTGGGGTTCGAAATGTCAGTCCCGATGTCTTTCCTTACCACCTAAGGTCGTTGCGGTTGCATCAACTGATCTCTCTCCCATACCTACACCCTATTTGGATTTCGCTGACGTGTTCTCCAAACAGGGTGCTGAGGTTCTTCCACCCCATAGGCCGTATGACTGTGCCATAGACCTTATCCCAGGTTCGGTTCCACCTAAAGGCAGGGTTTACCCCCTGTCGATACCTGAGTCGGAGGCCATGTCGACCTATATAAGAGAGAGTTTAGAGAAGGGGTTCATTCGTAAGTCTGTCTCTCCCGCGGGAGCTGGGTTTTTCTTTGTTCGGAAGAAAGAGGGTGATTTGCGTCCCTGCATAGATTACAGGGGTCTCAACGCAATCACAATAAAGAACAAATACCCATTACCTTTAATTTCGGAGCTCTTTGACAGACTGAGAGGAGCTCAAGTTTTTACGAAGTTGGATCTGCGGGGTGCGTATAACTTGGTACGAATTCGAAAGGGTGACGAATGGAAGACCGCTTTTAACACCCGAGACGGTCACTATGAATACCTCGTCATGCCTTTTGGGTTATGTAATGCACCCGCAGTATTTCAGGACTTCGTAAACGATGTGTTCAGGGATTTACTGTTATCCTCAGTAGTGGTGTATCTGGACGACATCCTGATTTTTTCTCCTGATCTGGAGACTCATCGTCAGGATGTCGTTCGTGTCCTTTCCCGTTTAAGGGAGCACTCATTGTTTGCTAAACTCGAGAAATGTGTATTCGAGCAGTCCTCATTGCCTTTTTTGGGTTACATTATCTCACAAGAGGGTCTGGCTATGGATCCTGCGAAGCTCTCTGCTGTCCTGCAATGGTCCGAACCTCATTCCTTGAAGGCGGTGCAACGCTTCTTAGGATTCATAAATTATTACAGGCAGTTCATACCCCATTTTTCTACTTTGGTGGCCCCTTTGGTGGCCTTGACTAAGAAAGGTGCTAATCCCAAAGCCTGGTCTACTGAGACATCTCAGGCTTTTGAGGCAGTAAAAAGACACTTTTCAACTGCTCCCGTTCTTCAAAGACCCGATGAGAATAAGCCCTTCCTCTTAGAGGTTGATGCCTCTTCAGTGGGTGCTGGTGCGGTCTTGTATCAAAAGAACGGTGCAGGTAGAAAAAGGCCGTGTTTCTTCTTTGCTAAAACCTTTTCACCGGCAGAGAGAAACTATACCATTGGGGATAGGGAACTGCTCGCCTTGAGATTAGCCTTGGAGGAGTGGCGTCACTTGCTGGAAGGAGCGAAACATCCTTTCCAGGTCTATACAGACCATAAGAATCTGACGTACTTACAAACCGCTCAGCGTCTGAATCCTCGCCAAGCCCGCTGGTCCTTGTTTTTCTCCCGCTTTCACTTCTCCATCAACTATCTGTCTGGGAGTAAGAATAACAAGGCAGACGCCCTGTCTCGCTCTATGCTTTCTACCCAGGAAGAGATTGACGAACCTCGTCTTATCCTTCCCTCCAGGGTTTTTCATACGCTCTCCCCTGTGACGTTAGACCAAATCCCACCGGGCAAGACCTTTGTTCCGCCTGATCGACAGAATGATATACTGTCATGGGCCCACACCTCAAAGGTGGGTGGGCATTTTGGTATTAGGCGGACACGAGAGTTACTGGAGAGGTGGTATTGGTGGCCACACTTAGCCAGCCACGTCAAGAGATATGTCGGTTCCTGCTACTCGTGTGCTCGCAACCGTCCATTACGGCAGAGACCGGCTGGGCTCTTGCATCCTTTACCAGTGCCAGATAGACCATGGGAGGTGGTAGGCATGGACTTTGTGGGTGATCTTCCATGTTCACAGGGACATAGATTTGTGTGGGTCATTACGGACCATTTCTCCCGGATGGTTCATCTCGTACCGTTATCGAGAATCCCATCTTCCAGGGTACTAGCCAAACTATTCCTCAAGCATGTCTTTAGGCTTCACGGGATGCCAGATCGTATCATTTGTGATAGAGGCCCGCAATTTACTTCCCGTTTCTGGCGAGATCTTTGTAGCCTTCTGCAAATTGAGTTGAATCTCTCTTCGGCATACCATCCGGAGACTAATGGTTTGGTTGAACGTACCAATCAATCTATGATTATATACCTTCGACACTTTGTTGCTGAGAACCACGATAACTGGTCCTCCCTCCTACCCTGGGCAGAATTTGCCCTTAACAATTCGCTGGCTGAGGCCACTGGGCAGACACCGTTCGTACTCAATAATGGGCAACACCCTAGGGTACCAGTACCGTTTCCTGCTGCTGCACCTCCTCCTCTTGTGGCCGACTGGGCAACTAATGCCAGAGAAGTTTGGGATCGGACTCAAGAGTCGATCCAAGCAGCTAAGGACCGTATGAAGACGGTGTCCGATCGGTTTCGTCGCCCGGCTCCTGTCTTTTCTCCAGGGGACTTTGTGTGGCTCTCTGCAAAACACGTGAGACTTAGAGTGAGCTCTGTCAAATTTGCTCCTCGCTTCCTGGGTCCTTATGAGGTTCTTCGACAGGTAAATCCTGTAGTCTATCAATTGAAGTTACCTGTCCATCTTAGGATTCATGACAAATTCCATGTCTCACTGCTAAAGCCGGCTATTTTACCTCACGCTCGTGAAGTGCACTCTCCTGCCTCTGATTCCTCTCGCTCTAGCTATGAGGTACGAGCCATAGTTGGTTCTAAGATGGTTAGAGGGCGCAGGTTCTTCTTGATAGATTGGGAGGGCTATGGTCCGGAACATCGCTCTTGGGAGCCTGAGGAGGCTGTCCATGCTCCCGACTTAGTTGCCGATTACCTGCGTCGCCGGGAGGGGGGTCCTTGAGGGGGAGGTACTGTTACGGTTGCTGCGAGCACTGGAGACTATGTCCAGATTTCTTGCTACTGCACATGTGCGAGCGCTGGAGACTAAGTCCAGATTTCTTGCTACTGCACATGTGCGAGCGCTGGAGACTAAGTCCAGATTTCTTGCTACTGCACATGTGCGAGCGCTGGAGACTAAGTTCAGATTTCTTGCTACTGCACATGTGCGAGCGCCGGAGACTAAGTCCAATCTTGGAGCCATTGCACATGTGCGGGTGACATCATCGCTGACACGAGGTCACATGTCTCTGACACCTTCTATGCCGATTGGTCGCTGGTCATGTGCTTGTGACGTCTTGCTCGGTGATAGGCCAGCATGACGTCACTCCTGTCGTTCTGGCAGCGGATTGGCTCTGGTGTCCTCCATCTTGGATGAGGCACAGAGTCTATATAAGACCCTGACACACGCCGCATGGTGCTCAGTCCTCTTGGTTCATGCATATGAGTAGACGCTCTGTGCGCGTTCCTCTAGGCATTCCTCTGTCTATGCTAGGTGAGCGCTACCGGCAGGGTAGCGTTCTTATACCTTACAGCTTCGGCTGCTGTCCGTATCCTTACCTCTTAGGGGAGCGGACATAGGCAGGTGCCTGAGGCACATGGTCTGGCTGGGCCTTGTGATTCTACTCGTAGGTGGACGTTGCCGCTAGGGTAACGTTCCTTATACTGCGTCTGGCAGTTGTTCGTATCCTCGCACACTAGGGGAGCGAACAGAGGTAGGAGCTTTGTGCGGCTTACGCTGCTGTTCGTCTCTTTTGCACCACTAGAAGAGCGGACCTAGGCAGGTGCCATATCTAGTGGTTCGTGTCCTCGCACACTAGTGGAGCGAACGCAGGTAGGAGCTTTGTGCGGCTTACGCTGCTGTTCGTCTCTTTTGCACCACTAGAAGAGCGGACCTAGGTAGGTGCCATTTCGCACACATTGCCTTTGTCTCTGTGATTATTAACAGAGATCATTCCACACACCCTCCAAGTAAGGGAGGAATTGCTTTACTTACTTATTATATCCTTCTGTGAGTTAACAGAGGTATTGCACTCTGCCATAGTCTGCAGCAAAGTCTTTGCACGGTGGACCCTGACTGTCTGATACTCCTTTCAGTTATTATCAGACAGCCCCCCGTAACAGTGACTGTATGGTGACGGGAGTAACACCGGTGGGTCCTGGAGGGAACCTGTAGTGCCACCCATCCTGGGAACAGAAGGGAGTGTACACTTAGGCGACACCCTCACTAAACTGCAGCGTCGGGAGGTTCGGAAGTTGGTACAGCAGAACTCGGATGTGTTTTCCGAGATACCCGGCCGTACTTCGGTTATCCAACATGACATTGTCACCGAGCCTCGGGTAAAGGTGCGTATTAAACCGTACCGAGTGCCTGAGGCCCGGAGACAAGCCATTGCAGCAGAGGTGAAACAGATGCTTACCCTAGGGGTGATCGAGGAATCAAAGAGTGACTGGGCTAGTCCCATTGTGCTGATTCCAAAACCCGACGGATCGCTACGTTTCTGCAATGACTTCCGGAGATTGAATGAGGTTTCCAAGTTTGACCTTTACCCTATGCCCCGGGTGGACGAACTTATTGAACGGTTGGGAAAGGCTCAATATTTCACGACGCTTGACCTTACCAAAGGCTATTGGCAGGTGCCGCTGACAGAGTCAGCCAAGGAAAAAACGGCCTTTATTACACCAGAGGGGCTCTATCACTATGTTGTCTTGCCTTTTGGTTTACATGGAGCCCCGGCTACTTTCCAAAGACTGATGGACATAGTGTTGGAACCCCATCAGAAGTACGCATCCGCCTATCTAGACGACATAATTACACACAACCATGGATGTCAATGGACACCCACATATACGAGTGACACGAAAGACAGTAAAAAAGACACCTTTATTAATATTGATTAAAAAAGTTTAAAACAGACAAAAGGTACCGTAAACAGAGAGGGACACAGTCAGGAAAAGTTACCAAAGATTAATGGTTTTTCAGGTGACCAAAATTATACACCTGCACCGGCATACCTGTTAGACTAATTGCAATATCCTGCGCTGCTCATTGGTTATAATGAATCACTACTGAATTGCTGTGCAGATGGAATTCCACCAACCTGCAGAGCATATGTGTGAATATTGATCAACAACCATGTGCAGAACACAGAGTGCAGCAATAAAGTATTCCACCTGCAGTGAAGATCCACTTACTGCCCCTCACCCATCCAGATCCACACATTGTCCGTGCATGGCATATATATGAATCATGCCAATATCAGTCACACCCCTAAGTGGGGCAACCTTCCAAGTTGGAACTGTCTATGCGATATAACGTTCACCAAAACAAGTAAGGTGAACAAAAATACAGCTTAATAAAGCATAATACATGCCAGGCACAAGCAACTGAGTAGATACCAAGGGGGGAAGGGGGAGTGGTAATGCAGGCAGACTTAAACAGGCAAGACGGTAAATAACAGGTACATTGAAAATGGAAATAACAAATTACATCACCTGAAAATATCCTGCCGCGGCCCTCACACTCCGACACGTGTTTCGCAGTTGCTTTAGGACATGAGGTTGGTAACTATCTAGACGACATCATCATCTTCAGTTCCGATTGGCAGACCCACTTGTCCCAGGTCCAGGCCGTCGTTAACTCCCTGCGGGCGGCAGGGTTGACTGCAAACCCAAAGAAATGTGCAATCGGTCAGGAGGAAGCCCGCTATTTGGGGTACGTGATTGGCCGCGGGGTGATCAAACCTCAAGTAAATAAAATAGAGGCCATCCAAAAGTGGCCCAGACCAGTGTCCACTAAACAGGTGAGAGCGTTCCTCGGCATTGTCGGGTATTACCGGCGGTTTATACCGGACTTTGCTGGGAGAACAGCAGCTTTGACCGATCTGCTGAAGGGGAAAAAGGCGGCTATGGTACGCTGGACCCCTCAGGCTGAGGAAGCGTTTCAGTCCATGAAGACTGCCTTGTGTGGTCAACCTGTCATCATTAGCCCCGATTTCGGTAACACCTTCCTGGTACAAACAGATGCCTCCGAGGTGGGTCTGGGTGCCGTACTCTCGCAAGAGGTGAACGGAACTGAGCATCTGCTTACCTATTTGAGCCGGAAACTGCCCCGGCAGAAAAGAATTATAGCGTAGTGGAGAAGGAGTGCTTGGCTATTAAATGGGCCTTGGAGTCCCTGCGCTATTATTTACTCGGGCGACAGTTTCGGTTGGTAACGGACCACGCGCCCCTCGTCTGGATGAGAAATGCGAAGGAACGGAATGCCCAGGTCACCCTCTGGTTCCTGTCCCTTCAGAATTTCAGTTTTACGGTAGAACATCAGGCCGGTTCGTCCCAGGGCAATGCCGATGCCGTGTCTCGGGCGGCCTGTTTGAGTGCGTCCGTTCATCCCCTCGGGTTTGAACGGAGGGGGGGGGTATGTGAGATAGCGGGGCCATTGATATGTGACGGACGGTACGTATCTCCCAGAATGCGCACAGAAACATATTAGAGCCCTACATAGTGGTCAGTCCGGAAACCTCCAGGCCGGGTTATGCAGGTGGCTCATGTCCACAGTTCTCATTTAAAAGCTCTTTGTAAAGGCCTGGGTGGGGCAGAGCGTCTTGTGTAAGCTGCAGAGCAGGAAACTGAAGAGAGTTCAGGCCTGTGTGGAACTATAACACAGGTCTGTGGACCCCCGGGAATAGCAAAACGGAATATAGTAAGACCGTCTCCTACGGCAAGCCGTGCCTGTGTGACGGGGAACCATATGGACTGTGAGTACCCGGCTGTGTTCCGGATGACTTTTTCCTGTACAGCAAGGACAATAAAACTGTTTGGATCAGACTGTTTTGGGTCACTGCCTCATTGTCGTCCTGGGGGACCCCCACCCCGCTACAATGGAAAAAATGAATTCTTGCTATGGTATCCCTTGGAGTTTCCTCGGAAATATGTCTGGGTCTCGGGAGTCTGTGTATTCTGTCGATAATAAGTTCTAATTCTTTAACAGAAGGTAATACAGCACATATGATGCTTTTCAAGAATTCGGAAAGTCCTTTCGGGGGTACGGATTCTGGGATGCCTCTTATCTTGACATTGTTTCTACGATTTCGATCTTCCATATCCGCAATCTTGGCTCTTAATTGGCGGATTTCGTTCTTCATTGTTGCTTGCTCCAAGTCTACTGATTGGCTGTTATCCTCAAATTTTTTTATTCTATCTTCATGCTCTGAGAACCTGTTGTTGTTAGAGTCAATGCTGGCTTGCAAAAGCTTGTTTTGATTCTGAAACAGAATATTACATTTTTCGAACATTGTTGCCATTGCGCTTTTCACAAAATTTTCATAGGCGTTTTTATCAGACGAAGCGATATCCTCAAAGTTGATGACATGATTTATTGTATTGCCATTATTATCGTCTGAATGTTCCATTCTAATCTTGTTTTTTGCTGGACTCTGTGTTGGGGATGACTCCGAATCTGATTTATATTCGCCATCCGAATGGGGGTTAGCTATCCTTGATCTGTCCGAATCGGGTTCCTTTCTTTTTTGAGTTTGGTATGTGATGTCCATTGTGCTATCTTCTAAATCTCTTTAGAGCAGGAAAATCACTGTCTGTATAGGGAGAAACTGAGACGGCCTTGATATGTTGAGACACATTGGGAGAGCTAATGCTTCTTGCAGTGTCATGGAGTTGAGTGACTAGTGATACCAGTTTTATCTCCTTTTGTGGTGCAGATTTGCTGCTTGATTGTGCAGATGGTTTCAGTGGGGATTTAGTATTGTTCTGTTTGGTTTGTTGTGTACTTCTTTCCATTTTGCTATTTGTAGTTGGAGTTGGTTTTGACATTTTGTGCTGGTGTAATTACAGTTATAGTATTTGACTATTGTTAGCAATGTTTATTTTAGTCTTGACGGTTCAGTAGCTGAGACCTCTGATTAACTTCAACCTTATGGGAATATGCAGAAATGTCTGTTATTTGTTAATCTTACAAGGAATATGCACTTGTCAGGGCTTTGTTGTTGAATAGGCTATAGACAAGCTGTTTAGGGATCCTGCAGCTCTCCTTGGGTAGTTGTTTTTAACTGAAGTCTGTTATTGATCTTTGTTTATGCTGGTTTGCTGATGCTCACAAATAGTTGGCAGCAAGACCTTTGTCACAGTAGGGTATTATACAGTGAGTTGCAGGCTGAATGCTGCACAGGGTTGCTTTGCAGTACAATAAGTTTTAAAAGCAGTTGTATAGTTTATTATATAGGAGAATCTCCTATTTACAGGGTGATATAAAGTCAGGGCCGCCCTGCCTTCACCACTTAAGCTGGTGTCACACACAGCGACAACGACGTCGCTGCTACGTCACCATTTTCTGTGACGTTGCAGCGACGTCCCGTCGCTGTCGCTGTGTGTGACATCCAGCAACGACCTGGCCCCTGCTGTGAGGTCGCCGGTCGTTGCTGAATGTCCAGCTTCATTTTTTGGTCGTCACTCTCCCGCTGTGACACACACATCGCTGTGTGTGACAGCGAGAGAGCGACGAAATGAAGCGAGCAGAGAGCAGGAGCCGGCGTCTGGCAGCTGCGGTAAGCTGTAACCAGCGTAAACATCGGGTAACCAAGGGAAGACCTTTCCCTGGTTACCCGATATTTACCTTCGTTACCAGCCTCCGCTCTTGCTGCCAGTGCCGGCTCCTGCTCTGTGCACATGTGGCTGCAGTACACATCAGGTAATTAACCCGATGTATACTGTAGCAAGGAGAGCAAGGAGCCAGCGCTAAGCAGTGCGCGCGGCTCCCTGCTCTCTGCACTGTGACATGTAGCTGCAGCACACATCGGGTTAATTAACCCGATGTGTACTGTACCTAGGAGAGGAAGGAGCCAGCGCTAAGCGCGACTCCCTGCTCTCTGCACATGTAGCACAGCGACGTTATGATCGCTGCTGCTTCTGCTGTGTTTGACAGCTAAGCAGCGATCATAACAGCGACTTACAAGGTCGCTGTTACGTCACCGAAAATGGTGACGTAACAGCGACGTCGTTGTCGCTGTCGCTTAGTGTGAACCCAGCTTTAGTGGCTTGTTGATTTATTTGTTAATCCCTTTCAAAGATAAAGTTCAGCTCCAGCAAGAATAAAGCTGGGTTTACACACTGCAACATCGCAAAGGACATCGCTGTAACGTCACCGGTTTTGTGACGTAACAGCGACCTCCCTAAGTCTCTGTTGAGTCGCTGGTGAGCTGTCAAACAGGCAAACCTGGCCAACAAGGCAACAGCGATCCGGACCTGCAGAGCGACCTAGCTGGTTGTTGGGGACGTTGATAAGCAGCTTTTTGAAAGGGAAGTTGCTAACAAAGTCGCTGCAAAGTCTTTCACACACTGAAACTTTCTAGCGATGCATGCTGCACAGCGGGAAACAAAGGACCTAGGAATGGTCCTGAATGATTTGTAGCGATCAGCAACTTCACAGCAGGGGCCAGGTCGCTGATGTGTTTCACACACTGCAACATCGCAAACGACATCGCTATTGCGTCACAAAACCGGTGACGTTACAGCGATGTCGTTTGAGATGTTGCAGTGTGTAAACCCAGCTTAAGCAACTTCACCACAGGGGTTAATTAGCATATGCAATGCTGCAGAGATTCTGGCCCTTGCAGTTTGAGAGAAGTGGTGGAGGGGGAGAAATGGAGCTGCGGGGAAAAGGCTCCTGCTCAGCCCAGTTATGTCTCCCACTGTGTTAACAGTTATATCCCCTGAATCAGGCCTAGTGTGATAAATTGTGCCCCCCTGGCCCAGGTTTATATGCACTCACCAGTGCTTGTTCTGTGTCCACTGTTCCTCGGGCCTTCTGTGCTGTGATAGTGCCTGCTATATTCTGTGATATCTCAGGCTAGGAGAGCCCGATTTAGATAATTTTGGTACCGAAATTATCCAGAGAAAGTCCTCTTGTGCACTGTGTTGTTCAATAAATGCTAAGGTCCATCCAAGTTGCTGTATTTTGTAGCTTTGTTGAGTGAAACACAGAGCAGAGTATTTTCACTTCCTCATCACTCTGCAGCCGGCCACGCCCATTAATCAATATGGCGTTCTTTTATCATCTGCCAAAGTTACACAAAAATCCAGTTAACCCCCCAGGGCGCCCTATTATTTCGGGCATTAACTCACTCACAGCCAATTTGGCCGCATATGTTGACCAAATAATGCAACCGCATGTATTAAGTCTCAAAAGCCACCTCAGAGACTCCTCTCACCTGATAGATATTATCAATGACATTCCATGGAAACATCCTTACCTTTTTGTAAGTATTGATGTATCTGCATTGTACTCTAATATTGCACATGATTTGGGTCTATTTAGTCTTTGGTATTTCCTCAAAAGAGACCTCAGAATCCCTGCCTTACAAAAAGAATTTCTCGTTGAAGCAATGAGTTTCATTCTACATAATAATTTTTTTTTACCTTCTCAGATAAGCTGTACCATCAACGCCTCGGTACAGCAATGGGATCTAAAGCAGCATGTTCTTATGCTAATTTATTTATGGGTCTCTTTGAAACTCTCCATATATTAGATGGCCATTATGTTAACATTATAATCGTTTATAGAAGATTTATAGACGATTTGTTTTTAATTTGGGATAATGAACATGGCAATATAGAATCCTTCCTTGGTTCACTCAAAAATAACACTTGGGGTCTTGAATTCACACCCAACCATTGACAATAAGACCATTCACTTTCTTGATTTAACTATCTATCATAAGGATAATAGAATTTTTACCAAAACGTATTTTAAACAAGAAGATGCCAACAGCTACATTAATTATAAGAGTGAACATTATAGGATATGGCTGCAGAACATTCCTATCAATCAATATAAAAGAATAAGGAGAAACTGTTCGACAAAGGAAGATTTTAAAACACAGGTAGACATCCTAAGAGACCGTTTCCAAGAAAAAGAATACCCTAAAGCCTTGGTTAAAAAAGCTTACAACGCAACTAGGATTTTTGAACAAAAAGAGCTATTAATCTCCAAAAAATCCCTGCAGTCAGAGAGCAAGATGGATGATTTTAACCACTTGGAAAACATCTTTTCCCTCAATTTTTTTAACCACTTTTAGTAGTGATAATTTCAGGATTAGAAATATATTCGATAAACATTGTGATGTACTTTTAAACTACCCTATTTTGAAGTACATTTTGCCCACTCATCCTGGCATTACTTTTAGGAGAGCCCCTACTATTAAAAATATATTAGCTCCCAGCAGATTAAGAGAGCTTCAGGTAACTAAAACCCTGACCTCTTTGATTGGATCTTTTAGATGTAACACTAAAAACGGTTTATGCTATAAGAGCATATGCCACAAAAGGACATGTTTTTGTTCCCATAAAAAGTCTGAAAATTTCCCTATAAGAGACCACCTAACATGCCTTTCAGAGCATGTTATTTACTTAGTTGACTGTATTTGTGCCAAACAATATGTAGGAAGGACCTGCTTTGCACAACAGACTAAATTTGCATAGGCATAATGTAAAAATTCTGTATATGTTACATGGCCTTTCCAAGCACTGTGCCCTGTTTCACAACAAAACAATGTCTTTCAAAATTACTCCCATAGAGCATATTCCAAAAACCATAGAAAAGAGTCAATGACACTACCTTGATGCAAAAAACAGTATATAAATTTTATTAAACACTTATATAAACAAGCGCAATTAAAAGGTTCAAGACGTGCTGGTAAGGATACAAAAAATGGTGGAACATGTACCACACTGCTGGCTATATATATAGTAGGCAAATCAGCCTATGGCTGGGAAATCCGTATCATAAGTGGTAACATTAAAGGAGGCACTCAGTGGTTACCCTTTAGAGTACATAAAGTGCAGCATAATGCAGGGATGTAATTAATGCTAGGCAGAGGGCCAGTAAAAAGTGTCTATTATGCAGAGCCTATCGCTCCAGAATGAAAAAAGGGGGGGGTACTCAATTCCACTGCTGCTCGTACCGGTTTATGGAGTCTCTACCAGGGATTACGTATCCTTTTTGTCCTGTATTGGGGTTATGGTGATCAGTTGTGACCACCAAAAATTTCCCCCACATGGTCTTGTTCAGATGTTGTTTATATTCATAGAGCATATTCCGCCTAATATACCAAATAGGTTGGAAATGCTAAGTAAAAAAGAGACTTTTTGGATTCATAAACTTGACACCTTAAAACCTGTTTGAATGAAATAACTGATCTCTTCTAGTAACTTGTGGTGTTTTTTTAAAGGATTGTTCTTTTAATCATTATCCCATACATTTGTACTTTTATATTAACTGAAGAGTTTTTTATTTCCCCTTTTTACCCTTTCAGATATATATATATATATATATATATATATATAGTCATATGAAAACATTTGGGCACCCCTATTAATGTTAACCTTTTTTCTTTATAACAATTTGGGTTTTTGCAACAGCTATTTCAGTTTCATATATCTAATAACTGATGGACTGAGTAATATTTCTGGATTTAAATGAGGTTTATCGTACTAACAGAAAATGTGCAATCCGCATTTAAACAAAATTTGATCGGTGCAAAAGTATGGGCACCTCAACATAAAAGTAACATTAATATTTTGTAGATCCTCCATTTGCAAAAATAACAGCCTCTAGTCGCTTCCTGTAGCTTTTAATGAGTTCCTGGATACTGGATGAAGGTATATTTGACCATTCCTGTTTACAAAACAATTCCAGTTCAGTTAAGTTTGATGGTCGCCGAGCCTGGACAGCACGCTTCAAATCATCCCACAGATTTTCAATGATATTCAGGTCTGGGGACTGGGATGGTCATTCCAGAACATTGTAATTGTTCCTCTGCATGAATGCCTGAGTAGATTTGGAGCGGTGTTTTGGATCATTGTCTTGCTGAAATATCCATCCCCTGCGTAACTTCAACTTCGTCACTGATTCTTGCACATTATTGTCAAGAATCTGCTGATACTGAGTTGAATCCATGCGACCCTCAACTTTAACAAGATTCCTGGTGCCGGCATTTGCCACACAGCCCCAAAGCATGATGGAACCTCCACCAAATTTTACTGTGGGTAGCAAGTGCTTTTCTTGGAATGTCGTGTTTTTTTGCCTCCATGCATAACGCCTTTTTGTATGACCAAACAACTCAATCTTTGTTTCATCAGTCCACAGGAGCTTCTTCCAAATGTAACTGGCTTGTCCAAATGTGCTTTTGCATACCTCAGGTGACTCTGTTTGTGGCGTGCTTGCAGAAACGGCTTCTTTCGCATCACTCTCCAATACAGCTTCTCCTTGTGCAACGTGCGCTGTATTGTTGACTGATGCACATTGACACCATCTGCAGCAAGATGATGCTGCAGGTCTTTGGAGGTGGTCTGTGGATTGTCCTTGACTGTTCTCACCATTCTTCTTTGCCTTTCTGATATTTTTCTTGGCCTGCTACTTCTGGGCTTAACAAGAACTGTACCTGTGTTCTTCCATTTCCTTACTATGTTCCTCACAGTGGAAACTGACAGTTTAAATCTCTGAGACAACTTTTTGTATCCTTCCCCTGAACAACTATGTTGAATAATCTTTGTTTTCAGATCATTTGAGAGTTGTTTTGAGGAGCCCATGATGCCACTCTTCATAGGAGATTCAAATAGGAGAACTACTTGCAAGTGGCCACCTTAAATACTTTTTCTCATGATTGGATACACGTGCCTATGACGTTCAAAGCTCAATGAGGTTACAAAACCAATTTAGTGCTTTAGTAAGTCAGTAAAAAGTAGTTAGGAGTGTTCAAATCAAGAAATTGACAAGGGTGCCCATATTTTTGCACCGGTCAAATTTTGTTTAAATGCAGATTGGACATTTTCTGTTAGTATAATAAACCTCATTTCAATCCAGAAATATTACTCAGCCCATCATTTATTTGATATATTAAACTGAAAAAGCTGTTGCAAAAATTTAGCAGGTTTGATAAGATGCAAATAAGTTAGAGCCTGCAAACTTCAAACAAGAGCAGGATTTATTAACAGATGCATAAATCTTGCAAACCAACAAGTTATGTTGCTCAGTTAAATTTTAATAAATTTTCAACATAAAAGTGTGGGTCAATTATTATTCAACCCCTAGGTTTAATATTTTGTGGAATAACCCTTGTTTGCAATTACAGCTAATAATCGTCTTTTATAAGACCTGATCAGGCCGGCACAGGTCTCTGGAGTTATCTTGGCTCACTCCTCCATGCAGATCTTCTCCAAGTTATCTAGGTTCTTTGGGTGTCTCATGTGGACTTTAATCTTGAGCTCCTTCCACAAGTTTTCAATTGGGTTAAGTCAGGAGACTGACTAAGCCACTACAACACCTTGATTTTTTCCCTCTTGAACCAGGCCTTGGTTTTCTTGGCTGTGTGCTTTGGGTCGTTGTCTTGTTGGAAGATGAAATGACGACCCATCTTAAGATCCTTGATGGAGGAGCGGAGGTTCTTGGCCAAATTCTCCAGGTAGGCAGTGCTATCCATCTTCCCATGGATGCGGACCAGATGGCCAGGCCCCTTGGCTGAGAAACAGCCCCACAGCATGATGCTGCCACCACCATGACTGTAGGGTTGGTATTCTTGGGGTCGTATGCAGTGCCATCCAGTCTCCAAACGTCACGTGTGTGGTTGGCACCAAAGATCTCGATCTTGGTCTCATCAGACCAGAGAACCTTGAACCAGTCTGTCTCAGAGTCCTCCAAGTGATCATGAGCAAACTGTAGACGAGCCTTGACATGACGCTTTGAAATTAAAGGTTCCTTTTTTTCACGTCTGGAACGGAGACCACTGCGGTGGAGTACGTTACTTATGGTATTGACTGAAACCAATGTCCCCACTGCCATGAGATCTTCCCGGAGCTCCTTCCTTGTTGTCCTTAGGTTAGCCTTGACTCTTCGGACAAGCCTGGCCTCGGCACGGGTGGAAACTTTCAAAGGCTGTCCAGGCCGTGGAAGGCTAACAGTAGTTCCATAAGCCTTCCACTTCCGGATGATGCTCCCAACAGTGGAGACAGGTAGGCCCAACTCCTTGGAAAGGGTTTTGTACCCCTTGCCAGCCTTGGGACCCTCCACGATGATGGCCTTGGAATGCTCCTTTGTCTTTCCCATGTTGACCAAGTATGAGTGCTGTTCACAAGTTTGGGGAGGGTCTTAATTAGTCAGAAAAGGCTGGAAAAAGAGATAATTAATCCAAACATGTGAAGCTCATTGTTCTTTGTGCCTGAAATACTTCTTAATACTTTAGGGGAACCAAACAGAATTCTTGTGGTTTGAGGGGTTGAATAATAAATGACCCTCTGAATAAACTTTTCACAATTTAAAAAAAAAAATAAAAAAAGAAATAACACTCTTTTTTGCTGAAGTGCATTTCACACTTCCAGGCTGATCTACAGTCCAAATGTCACAATGCCAAGTTAACTCCAAATGTGTAAACCTGCTAAATCTGCAGGGGGTTGAATACTACTTGTAGGCACTGTATATATATATATATATATATATATATATATATATATATATATATATATGCATACATACATAGAATTTTTTTTTTAACATAGGATATGCATATTTATATTCATTTTCATATTTATCTTTTTATCCATATGTGCAGTTATACTTATCATTTTTCTATTTATTTATATACATATATATGTGTATATATACGTATTTTTCATTATAAATTAGTGTCATATTTTAAATATATTGGTATAATTTTTCTCTTTGATAGTAACAGTGTATTAGGTTTATCAATTGTCTCCATTCTTCAGCGCATTTCATTTTAAATGTCCTTTGTAATACCCTTTTAGATATCTATTTATGATTCTCTTCATATACTTTATTAATTTATAATTTCTTAAGTTGTAGTATTATATTATATATATTTTTATCATATATATTTTTTCTTTCTATTATATATTTTTTTTTTCGTTATAATTTCATTTGGGTCCCCTCTAGTCTCTGCTCTCTTTCTCCCAAGCTTTATACCCACACGGAATGTTTTTTTTTCCCCTCTATTCCAGCCAATGTATTTTTTCCCACATTTCTACAGGTCTTTTTTTCCTCTCTTGCATCGTGAACTCATTTCACCCCGTCCTAGGATGTTTCCTTCTTACATTTTAGCCTCACGCACGCGCAATTTGTTTTTTTCCCACGCTATGAACTCATCTCACCCCTTCCAGCAGGTTTCTTTTGCAGCGGAGTTTTTTCACGCATGCGTAGTGCTTTTTTCTCACACTGATGAACTCTTTTCACCTCTATTACCACACAGGTTGATTTTCTCCTCATCTCTTTATCGCAGTACCTTCACTTTTATTTATCTCAGGACCCAGCAATTTTTGCGTGTTCCCTTCCTCCCAGGATTAGTATTCATTGTTACACTAACATTCAGCACAACAGTATAAGGATTTTTCATATATCACATTTATATTTTTTATGTAATATCACATGTTTCCTATGTAATATTCTCCTTTTTATTTTTCATTTTTATTTTTCATTTTTTAGTCTTCATTAAATAAATAATGAACATAAATAATCTTTTTATATATGAAAAATTCATTCTCACCCTATAAACCCCCTATCCCTTTTTTTTACTACCCATTTTCCTTATAACCAAATGTTTCTAGCACTAGTGATTTTAATACCCCTTAGAATATATCTTATCCTCGATTTCGAATAATATAATAATTTTTTTTTTGCAAATAATACATTTGTTGTTCTGCCACTATAAATAAAGATACAGTTAGGTCCAGAAATATTTGGACAGTGACACAATTTTCGCGAGTTGGGCTCTGCATGCCACCACATTGGATTTGAAATGAAACCTCTACAACAGAATTCAAGTGCAGATTGTAACGTTTAATTTGAAGGTTTGAACAAAAATATCTGATAGAAATTGTAGGAATTGTACACATTTCTTTACAAACACTCCACATTTTAGGAGGTCAAAAGCAATTGGACAAATAAACCAAACCCAAACAAATTAATTTTATTTTCAATATTTTGTTGCGAATCCTTTGGAAGCAATCACTGCCTTAAGTCTGGAACCCATGGACATCACCAAACGCTGGGTTTCCTCCTTCTTAATGCTTTGCCAGGCCTTTACAGCCGCAGCCTTCAGGTCTTGCTTGTTTGTGTGTCTTTCCGTCTCAAGTCTGGATTTGAGCAAGTGAAATGCATGCTCAATTGGGTTAAGATCTGGTGATTGACTTGGTCATTGCAGAATGTTCCACTTTTTAGCACTCATGAACTCCTGGGTAGCTTTGGCTGTATGCTTGGGGTCATTGTCCATCTGTACTATGAAGCGCCGTCCGATCAACTTTGCGGCATTTGGCTGAATCTGGGCTGAAAGTATATCCCGGTACACTTCAGAATTCATCCGGCTACTCTTGTCTGCTGTTATGTCATCAATAAACACAAGTGACCCAGTGCCATTGAAAGCCATGCATGCCCATGCCATCACGTTGCCTCCACCATGTTTTACAGAGGATGTGGTGTGCCTTGGATCATGTGCCATTCCCTTTCTTCTCCAAACTTTTTTCTTCCCATCATTCTGGTACAGGTTGATCTTGGTCTCATCTGTCCATAGAATACTTTTCCAGAACTGAGCTGGCTTCATGAGGTGTTTTTCAGCAAATTTAACTCTGGCCTGTCTATTTTTGGAATTGATGAATGGTTTGCATCTAGATGTGAACCCTTTGTATTTACTTTCATGGAGTCTTCTCTTTACTGTTGACTTAGAGACAGATACACCTACTTCACTGAGAGTGTTCTGGACTTCAGTTGATGTTGTGAATGGGTTCTTCTTCACCAAAGAAAGTATGCGGCGATCATCCACCACTGTTGTCATCCGTGGACGCCCAGGCCTTTTTGAGTTCCCAAGCTCACCAGTCAATTCCTTTTTTCTCAGAATGTACCCGACTGTTGATTTTGCTACTCCAAGCATGTCTGCTACCTCTCTGATGGATTTTTTCTTTTTTTTCAGCCTCAGGATGTTCTGCTTCACCTCAATTGAGAGTTCCTTAGACCGCATGTTGTCTGGTCACAGCAACAGCTTCCAAATGCAAAACCACACACCTGTAATCAACCCCAGACCTTTTAACTACTTCATTGATTACAGGTTAACGAGTGAGACGCCTTCAGAGTTAATTGCAGCCCTTAGAGTCCCTTGTCCAATTACTTTTGGTCCCTTGAAAAAGAGGAGGCTATGCATTACAGAGCTATGATTCCTAAACCCTTTCTCCGATTTGGATGTGAAAACTCTCATATTGCAGCTCGGAGTGTGCACTTTCAGCCCATATTATATATATAATTGTATTTCTGAACATGTTTTTGTAAACAGCTAAAATAACAAAACTTGTGTCACTGTCCAAATATTTCTGGCCCTGACTGTATATATATATATATATATATATATATATATATATATATATATATATCCTAAATCACATTACTTTTATTGATAGGTGAAAAAAGAATAACAATTCCATCACATTTTCATAATTTTCATTTTTTATTTTTTTATTATTCATTTCAGCAAGATTAACTCTCCACACCACAGCTTTTCACAAATTCACCCTTTTTTCTTTTTATTTTTCGTTTCTCCTCCTCCCTTTTTTTTGTCTCCCTTTCTTGTTTATTCTTTTTTTCTGAATGTTTCTGCCCTCTCCACTTGTCTCTTAGTCATCGGAAAGCTGACGTGATCTTTGTAAATGTGGCTACTTCACTTGTATATATGTATCCCTTGCTTGCAGCATGTGTTATGCTGTTCCTTTTTGGCTTCTGTCCTGATGAAGAAGGCGGAGATGCCTTTGAAACGCCTTGACCTGTGAAAATAAAGAAAAGGAATTCATGATACACCTTGGATTTGTGGTTTTTAGTGCAGCATTTAACCCGAATTCTTTAAACTATTTTCACCTACAGAGATAAGGGAGAAGAACTGAGCTTACTACAGAGATAAGGATGCAGAACCCAGCTTACTACAGAGATAAGGGTGCAGAACCAAGCTTACTACCGAGATAAGGGAGGAGACCCCAGCTTACTACAGAGATAAGGGAGCAGATCCAAGCTTACTACAGAGATAAGGGAGCAGAACAGAGCTTACTACAGAAATAAGGGTGCAGAACCAAGCTTACTACAGAGATAAGGGAACAGGACCGATCTTACTACATAGATAAGGGAGCAGAATCGAGCTTACTGCAGACATATGGGTGCAGAACCGAGCCTACTACAGAGATAAGGGAGCAGAACCAAGCTTACTACAGAGTTAAGGGAGCAGAACTGAGCTTACTACAGAGATAAGGGAGCAGAACAGAGCTTACTACAGAGATAAGGGAGCAGAACAGAGCTTACTACAGAAATAAGGGTGCAGAACCAAGCTTACTACAGAGATAAGGGAGCAGAACCGAGCTTACTACATAGATAAGGGAGCAGAACCGAGCTTACTGCAGACATATGGGTGCAGAACCGAGCCTACTACAGAGATAAGGGAGCAGAACCAAGCTTACTACACAGTTAAGGGAGCAGAACTGAGCTTACTACAGAGATAAGGGAGCAGAACAGAGCTTACTATAGAAATAAGGGTGCAGAACCGAGCGTACTACAGAGATAAGGGAGCAGAACCGAGCTTACTACATAGATAAGGGAGCAGAATTGAGCTTACTACAGAGATATGGAAGCAGAACCGAGCTTACTGCAGGAATATGGGTGCAGAACCAAGCTTACTACAGAGATAAGGGAGCAGAACCAAGCTTACTACAGAGATAAGGGAGCAGAACTGAGCTTACTACAGAGATAAGGGAGCAGAACCGAGATTACTACAGAGATAAGGGAGCAGAACCGAGCTTACTACAGAGATAAGTGAGCAGAACCGAGCTTACTACAGAGATACGAGATCAGAACTGAGCATACTACAGAAATAAGGGTGCAGAACTGAGCCTACTATAGAGATATGAGAGCAGAACCGAGCTTTCTACAGAGATACGAGAGCAGAACCAAGTTTACTACAGAGATACAGGAGCAGAACCGAGCTTACTGTACCCATACAGGAGCAAAATCGTACTTACTCAGTCTACTACATACAAACAACTACAAGACCCCATGCGTCCTACATAGCTACAGGAACAGAACAAGCCTACTTCATAGACATAGTACCAGAACTAAGCTTACTGCTTAAATATGGTACCATAACAAAAGACGTCTCAGAGGAGATCTCATTTATATGTATAAATACATGTGTGATCACTATAAAGGACTGGTACATGACTTATTTATTCCAAAGACAATACTAAGGACCAGGGGGCATACACTGCGAGTGGAAGAAAAGCGAATCCGGCAGCGAAATAGGAAAGGGTTCTTTACGGTTAGAGCAGGCAGACTGCGGAATGCCCTACCACAAGAGGTAGCAATGGCAGATACTATAACAGCTTTTAAAAACAGCTGGATGATTTCCTTAGTACACACAACATTGTTGGTTAAAAGGGACTTTGGGACAAAATGTAGAATTGGTGGAGGAAGGTTGAACTAGATGGACCTAGGTCTTTTTTCAACCTAAATAACTATGTAACTGAGCTTACTGTATTGATATAGAAGCAAAACCACACTTGCTACATAGATACAGTACCATAACTCAGCTAACTACATGTACAACAATTACAAAACTTATCCTATATTTTCAATGTTAAACTCGAACAGAACACGGCTAGCACATGGACTATACACCGATGCCATCTGTGTGCTGTACGTGTTTTTCACGGCCCCATAGACGTCTATTGGACCTTGTCATCTGCGCTGCTGGGAAAAAAAACAAATGTCTCCGTAGGGATCACACACGGTCTGTGTAAACACACGGACATGCGAGCAGCACCATAGATTATAATGGATACATGTGGTAACCGTGAAAAAAACGGATACAACACATACCACATACACAGACATGTGAAGGAGGTCATAAGGTGGTCACATAGCTACGTGACAGTGCACGGGTTAATTTCACTTTTCTTTTCATAAACATGGAAAGACAAATGAAATTCCCTAACACATATGTGAATGAGCCCTTAGGGCCTGTGCCCACAATCAGTATCAGCAGCGTCTTGGACGCAAAGTGTTTTCACGGAGTCCAAAATGCTGTGTTATACAGTACAAGCACAGTGGATGGATTTATAGGAATCTCCGGCCCCCTGGGCTTCTTTTAGATGCTCCATTAGCTGTCATGTTGCACTGCTTTCCTATCCTCAGCATGTGAAATTATTCCAACAGCGATGCTAGTGCTCTGAGCGGGAGAATACAGAGAACATCCGCTGACAGTCACTCTGTTGGTGCGCACCGACAGCATGATCTCCTGCCCAGGAGACTAGCGTCTCCACCAGAGAAAGTACGCTGTGTCCAGACCATGAGGATACCTGATGGTGGGCACGGACAGCGCGATCTCCCGCCCAGGAGATTAGCGTCTCCACCAACGAAAGTACGCTGCAGCCATACAACCATATAGATTTAGTGTTGTGCCCTAAAGATATGTTTTACACATACACAATACACTATAAGGCTACGTGCCCACAGTCTAGACATACTGTGTCCTGGACACAGCATTTCCTCACCTGCAGGGCCACAAGTGCTCTCCGCAGGGACCACAGCTGCCTGTGCCCACAGTCAGGGTTCGGGCTGCTGTGTCTCTTTCTTCGGTTCTCTCTGTGGAGACACTTGTGGCTACGCAGCAATAAATTGACATGCCAGGGCTCAGGAAGCCGCACCACAGTTTAGTTTTCAAAGTGGGCTGTGCACGCACAGTGGGCATAGGATTTCTAAAAATCCCATCCACTGCGCCTTTACAATGCAGCGAAAACACTCTGAATCCAAAACGCTGTGAACACTGATGGTGGGCACGCAGCCTTACATACAGGCATCTTACAAACATACACAACCCCAGAAACACGGACTGTAAACATACAGTACGGAAATGTGAACACATATACAGACATGTACTCCCACATGGCATAGACGTGCACACACAGCATACAGCCATATACACGTACACACAGCGTACAGCCGTATCCACCTACACACAGTGTACAGCCATATAGACGTACACACAGGGTACAGCTGTCTATGCGTACACACAGCGAATGGCCGTATACACGTACACACAGGGTACAGCCGAATACACGTACACACAGGGTACAGCTGTATACGCGTACACACAGCGTATAGCTGTATACACGTACACACAACATACAGCCGTATACACATGCACACAGCGTACAGCCGTACACACAGCGTACAGTCGTATACACATACACACAGCGTACAGCCGTATACACATACACACAGCGTACAGCTGTATACACGTACACACATGACAACACAAGGCCTACCCATTAAATTAAAGACACCACACTTGAATAAAGTAAATGGCATAAAATGGCCGTGACATTTATTAAGGGTTACATAATAAATAAATTAATTAATCAATAAATAAAACCAATATTTTATTAAAATTCTTCCATAACCATATTCCATAAACAACCAGTCCGCCAGTAAAACTGGCGACTTTACCCAAACGCCAAGGACTAACAGGCCTTGGCCCACCCCCACTAACAAATATCACAGCCATTTCTCGACACAATTTTGGAGCCCCAAATTGAATATGTCCAATCCCACGTCTGACAGATGGACTAAATCATCCCTGTAAAGGCCACTCAGAAATCCTTCCAGATCACGATGTCTGTAGGTTGACCCATTTATAACTGGTAAAAATCTTTCCATAGCACGGTTTATCCTTTTCCGAATCCGCTCCCGGAACCTCAGCCTGTCACAATGCCACTGTAAACGGGGAACGATTTCGGAAAAGACCAAACCCGCATCAGGAAACCAGGACCTAATGATTGAAAGGTCTCTTCGCATGGCAGCAATTAAATCAAGAGTTTTCACTTTTCCAATATCATTCCCGCCCAAGTGCAAAATGATTAAATTTGGAGAAGGCCACAACGTTTTTAAACAGCTCATCTCCTTCATCAGTCCGTCCCATCTCATACCTCTAATGCTGTACCACAAAATGTTAAAATGTTCAATATTAATGGCTAAATTCTCTCCATATGACCTTCCTGATGCTCTTCTCTTGGCCCAAAATATGTAAGAGTGTCCCACTATCCAAATGACAATGGGACCTACAAAAAAGAAAAAAAATTTATACTAACAACCTTGGACGGACATAAATTTTGTAACGCTTTGACTCCCATCTCCCAATCCCCATAATTTTACTAGCCGGTAACCCCCTTATGGCTGCTTCTGTAGCTGCCCCTATACGAAAAGAATGGGATGACAGTTTAAGATGCTCTAGATTCAGTTTAATCAAGGATTTTTTAAAAACTGAATTAAACTGAAACACTGTCACCGGACTCCCATCCTGATGGATAAGAAACGCCCCATCAAATGGAGGTCTAATTTGAAGCCAATTGTTAACATTGGAGACAGGACAAATAACTGAATTCTTTATCCGAAATAACCTAACGTTTGATCCTAAACCGTCCTGATCAGACTTTGACCTACCAATACAAATCCTCAATGACTTATCGGTAACAAAAACATCTGAAAACATCAATCCTGACAACCTACTCCTACTAACAGAAACTAACTCACTAATCCTAAACGCTCCAAAATATGCTAAAACGAATGCCACCCTAAACACCATTGACTCAAAGTCATTAACGCAAATATATGGCAACACATTCCACAATGAGAGCAATAACTTAAACGAAATAGGTCTACGATTATCCGGCTTCCACGTCCTTTTCCTATAACCTTTCAATGCCTGTTGAACTGGGAAAAAACTCTTCAATGACAACAGACCATGCAATCTCAAGAAAAAAGACACACCTGAAAAAATATTAGAAACTGACCCCACAGCTAAATTCTTTCTCATCAAAAAATCCAGAAATTTAAGCGCTAAACCCACATTACTCTGAAAACAATCCACTTTATGAAAAACACAAAAATTCTGCCATTCTAACCATGCGGCCGAATACCTGGCCCATGTTGAATCAGCAATAGACCTCTTAATAGCCGAAACAACTAATCCATCACTACATTCCATAAAGCTTCTGGGCACGGGCTCCCGAGAGAAATTGCCATCGGTTCCATACAAAAAAGTTCTTCCCGATCCTGCAGAGACAGAGCATTGACCAACTTATTAACCCTGTCTGACTCAAGCCGCGCTTTTATCCAAATATTGCCACAACTTACCCCAGACCTCAACTAACAGCAAAACTGGAAATAAGGACATTACCGTACTATTGCCCGTCACACCACTAACCTTCCAAGAATTGCGCCAAAACTCAAATAAGAATTCTCCTTCACAAAAAAACACCAAAACCGTACTCAACATGACCAAAAGACAACTGCAAAACATCGGAAGTTCTAAACTCCTGCTGAACAAAAGTACCGCCACATAAACAAATCTTCCTTAAGCTGTTGTGTCAAACGAATAAAAGAACCCGAAGATGATAATCCCTTAGTATCAGCCTTCTGTCTGTCTGGGTAGCGACCTAACCATCCCAGCATGTTTTGTAACCTCGCTGGAGTCGCCGCCTTTAAAAATGGACTCTTTACTGTTGTGTTGCTGCTGGTTACTCTGATTCTGTTTCTTAAAGCATTTGATGACGGCATGATTGCCCCCGCAGAAGGAGCACTCATGCCGAAATCTGCAGTTAGATGCAAACTTACAATTTGATTCATTGTAAGCGAAACAAAATCCTTTACTAACATTAGAATTATTAGTACTCTGTCTACTAAACTGGCTTCTCTGCGGAAGCATCAGATTCAGCCAAAGACCGATGTCTTTTTGCCCCCACAGCACACTGCGATGGATGGCTAACTTCTGACGAAAACTCTCATCATAAGTCAGCCATGCCTGACCGCCGAAGCTGCGATAAGCTTCCAGTATGCTGTCAAGGTGCTGAAATAACCCCGAACAAACCGAAGGGTTCCTTTCCCCTAGTACAGAGGAAAAGATGCAAAATGCCTGCAGCCAGTTATGAAAAGATCTAAGGGGACCTTTCTTCTTATCATCCAAATCCGTCTTATCATCTTTATTAACATTTTCTCTATGAGACGGAAGCAGTGAAAATAAATCAATAAATTCCCCCTTATAAATCTTTTCTTTAACTGGCTGCGGCAGATGAAAACCCAGGGGAGACAAGTCACATGTCAGTGCCTCTTTAAATAAATAGCCAGGCAATGACATGGACTCCTGACTACCAATAGGGGCTGCACTACCCCCCCTAGGCGTCCCTCCCCCTGCTAACAATTCTCCTAACACCTTCCTAACTACAGACTCCATGCTAACAGACAGAGGGTCGACACACGAGACAGACAAGGGAACATTGAACATCTCACCCCTCCTTCTGCTCTGCGATCCTCGGCCCTCCTCTGGAATTCCAGCTTCTACAGCTGAGCCATGCTGCAGATCCTGTTCTCTGGCTCCAGCTGGCAGATCATCTTCTTCAGACGGGGAGTCAGACCAGGGGACCCCCGTCGCTCTTCCGGCCTCCGGCACGCTCCTACTTGCCGGTGCAGCCTTGCTCCTGCCAGGATTTTCAAATCCCTGGCTCAGCGCCGCGCTTTTACGACGGCGCTGACTAGATGATCCACTCTTCCTCTTCCTGGACACATGACCGGGTGCAGGAGGATGACGTGCTGAAGTCCCGGCAGACAAGCTGGGCGGTGATAACTCCACGCCGGCATTCACCTCTTCTCTGGACGATGACGTTGGGGGGAGGAAGCTGCTGCGTCTCTTGGACCTCCTCCTTGCAGGGATTTCCTCAGTCAGCGCTGCCATCTCCTCAGGAGCGGTGAGTTGAATCACCGCAGCGTCGCAGTCCATCTCTTCCTCAGCTTCTGCTGGCCGCCTGGGCACCGCCAGGCACTGTGTAAGCCAGGCTTCTCCGCCGTCCTCGCTCGCCCTCTTCATGAACTCCTGTAGCAGGCTCTCCATCAGCTGTTCTTCTTGATCTTCAAATCTTCTGACAGCCAGCTGACGTAAAGCTGCTACTTTTATAGTTAAAATTACCCGCACTTTCTGCCAGCTGATCCAATCAGCTGGCAGAAAAATGGGCGCGCAAAAACCAGACTAAACCTGTCAGAGCCAGAACACCTCAGAGCCACTGACTGGAAATTTGTTAACCCTTTCCACACCTGCATAAAATGGTAACCAAATTCACAACCAAATAGTGAGGCCTGTGTTATCATGCGGTCGCTACGGCATACAAGATACCGTGCTCTGAACATACAAATACAGACACATACACAGCTATAGTCACATAGACGCGTATACATATTTTTAAACATTCACATACAAATAAACATACATATAGACAGACACAATCCTATACACACATACTAGGGGGCTTTTACTGTTGGTGATGGTGGACACTTCTTCTCTTGTCTCCCATGCGGCCCACAGACTTCTTTAATGGTAAATCCTTGTAGGTTAAAGGACCTGTGGTGACATCACGCCCATGTGATCAGAAGGGATGGGGCCTCAGGAATATATCTGATACTAGAAAGAAACTCCACGTGGTCCTGGAGTTGTTTATAATAGAAGCGGGCGTCTGAGGTAAGACCTCCAGATGGAGGGTGCAGTGGGCACAGGGGGAGAGGGGTGCGAAGCCTGCATGATTCTAGTGGACGGGAGGAAACTCTGCCACGCCCACCAACCAAGGCAGTCACGCCCACTACACAGGCAGGTCCTTCTAGCCACTGGGATGTAGTCACAACCCTTGTCTGATGCTTTTCTTCTGCGGCGGGACGAAGGCAGCGCGCGTTGCATGACGCGGCCGTGTTTCCTGTAATATGCGGGTAGTCTGCACCTGTAATGTGTCAGTGCCCGCCGGTCCGGCCACATCACAGTACGGGAGACACGGCCGCACGCAATTCACTATGTGAGGCCATGTGAGTTATAATGACATCATCCAGCAGGCGGGCAGCCCTCTACAATAGCTGGGAGAGCAGCCTGGGGGGCAATTGCCCCTCTGCCTCCCGGCCCAGCCCACCCCTGTTCTGCCTCATGTTCAGAATATTCTATTTTGGGGAATTAATCACCAATGTCCAATATTATGTATATACACTTCGATCAAACTTAACAAACACCACTTGGCATCGGAGATAACCAACCAAGAAGAAGTGAATCAACACCAAATTACTAGCAAATCTTGAATATTTTATTTCTTATTTTTAGTAAATTCATTTAATAAATATACAAACAAGAGAGCCACCTGGGGGGCACATGATTCCAGATTAATCTAAATATAATATCCCGTCCACTGTTCAACATCATAGAGAGTGACTATGTATCATATCCATAGGACAAAATACTACATAACACATGTCAACAAAACTCATTCATTAATGTAAGTAATCTTGTCCTTGTGAGATATGTTAATCATTGTATTGTTGTACTTCTAAGTGACTGTGTCTCTATAGTCCAGCGGGCCGTGTGTTAATCTATGACTCACTGGGAAACAAAATGGGAAACATTTGTAAATCAATCCCTTAAGATATTATTATATATATGTCATTAATTTATCCCAGCAGGCATCATGATTTAGGGACTGGATGCTGGAGTGGTGACAGGGATATACCATTGAATATATACATGTTAAACATTTATATCTCTGAATAGAATACAAATACTATATGTGTTACGTGTTATGATAGGTCAATAATTGACAGTAGTGATTCATGCCGCGTTCCAGCATCTTTTAGTCCCTTTAAGTCATGTCGGTAGGAGATTTGTTGACATGTGTTATGTAGTATTTTGTCCTATGGATATGATATATAGTCACTCTCTATGATGTTGAACAGTGGACGGGATATTATATTTAGATTAATCTGGAATCATGTGCCCCCCAGGTGGCTCTCTTGTTTGTATATTTATTAAATGAATTTACTAAAAATAAGAAATAAAATATTCAAGATTTGCTAGTAATTTGGTGTTGATTCACTTCTTCTTGGTTGGTTATCTCCGATGCCAAGTGGTGTTTGTTATATTCTATTTTGGGGGACTGAAGTTGGCCTACACAGCAGCACTGACTGGCAATGGGAATACGGTATTTATGTGTGTAATTACAAAATTATTTTTTTTTCCTTCACTATTGTCACCTTAGTATATAGATGTAAGTAGGAGTATAGATAAAACTTGGTATGCACATGTTTATGTATAGGTGTGCATTTGTATATGTTCCTATTTATGTGTATGCACTTATATGTATATATTTATATAATTTATTAATTCCAATATTTATAACTAATCGTTGAATATGAAGTACACTATATTTATGTTTATGATGTAATACATAGCAAGTTTATGTTTTATATTGATTGTATGGGATATATTTTGTATGTTTTTTATTTCTATTATATAATATTTGTATAATTATTTATTAATATTTATTCACTTAATTTAATACACTTTATATAAATACATATTTTTATAACACATTTATATTTATTCAGCAATGAAGTAGCACTTTATATATTGATGCACTTATTATTATTATTACATTCAAGTATGCCCAATATGGATATATGTACCGCCCCGCTCTCGACAGCCGAGCTGCTCAGATCCGGCCCTACTGTGGGTGGCTCGAGGGTCTCCGGACCCGGGGGCCTCACGGTCACTTCAAATGAAAAGGGGTAGTGATGGGATGGTGGATTTAGGACGTATATGTACGGGCTGAGCCGTACGGAGTTCATGACACCACCCACGGTGTGTGGTGATATTGGACACCACCGCTGCAGTTACGGGGCACCCGGGGGAGATGTTGTGCAGCAAGTTGTTAACCCCTCCGTTGGCGGTGATGCTGGCCCTGGGACCCGTTGGGGAGGCTGGCGATGCAGGGAGATGGGCGACCGCAGGGTGCTGATGTACTCACTATTAGAAACACACACGAGTCTCTGGTTAACCAAGGTGATGGTGGTCGGTGCCCTCAGCTGGCTGTGTTCAGGTTCCCCCACCCGGCTGGTGGTCTCTGTCTTTCTCCTGCACCTGTGTAAGATGGTGGACTGCCTGTGCTTGCAACTTCAGGAGTCCGCTCCCGGCTTGTGGTTGCCTAAGGAGCCCTTTGCCCGCAGACGCTGGTCCGTGGAATCTCTGAGCCGTGGCGGTGGCCTTTTATCCCCCTCGGTGGGCTGTTACCTTCAGTCGGGACTTTGGGTGGGACAGGACCTCTAGAACCGCTACCACTTAACACTCCGAATCTTCAGGACTGGATGGCGGGGAGTGGAATGGGTACACCTCTGGGCACTGTTGCTCACCCTCCTCTTGACATCGAGGGCGAACCATCCCCTCTCCCTGCAATGTCGGGTGTAGGTTACCAGTTCTCTGAGTTCCAGGTCCCGGTCGGGATGGCCAATAGGGAGATGCAGGTAGACGTCCCTCCGGGACACGAAGATCTCTGCGTCCAGGCCCGGCTCGAAGATGAATCCCCATCCTCTTTGGGGGTCGAAGTGCTGGACCTGGCCTTCGTGTGTCGGGCCCTTCACCCGAAAGGTGGCGTTGCGGAGGTTATCTTTCTCTGTGTAGCTCCGGGCCAGCACCTCTACTTTCCTCTTTTCACGGGCGGTGATCTCCTGGCCAGATTGCGCTGCTGCTGCTCCCAGTATGGAGTGTCTGCCTGCTCCTGTTCTCTCTGTGCGGGGATCGGGCCCAGCCGGAGTTTCCCGTGCCGGCTACGACCGACACTCTCTGCACTGGGGAACCCCGCTGTGTCGTGGCCTGCTCGGCTGCCTTGCAGCTGCAGCCCCGCGGTGCCTCAGCCGAGGCCTGGGTTTTGGGAGCGGCCAGTGTGACACCCTGGACTAGCCAGGTAGTCACATACATACCAACACACACACACACCCACCCTAGACAGTTACAACAGTCAACCAAAAATCCTTGTTGCCTCCCTCCAGGGTCTGATGTCCACACCAGGTAGGGCGGAGCCAGGCGGTTGGCCCCACCGAGGAGTTCACAGGCCTGGAGGCGGGAAAAGTGTCAGTTCAGTCTTGGAGGTGAAAGTGAGAGGAGTAAACACTTGGGTGTCTGGGTTGGAGCCCAGGCACTGACAGCAAGGTTGGCAGACGGTGGTGGCCGTCTGCAGGAGTTAGTGGAACTCCGCAGAGCCGTAAGGACCGGGGTCGGGTGTCGGCCCGCCGGTACCGGACCGGGAACGGAGTGAAGCTAAGCACACAGGCAGGGCCATCGGACCCCGACCAGGCTTGGAGCCGCCGTCAATAGTCAAATCCGAATGTGACAGGAACCCTAGGGGTTTCCCAACTACCAAGTCCCGATTGAAGGCATCTGTCCACCCAGAGAGGATATACAGCCACCGCCACAGGCTAGAGATCCAAGGGTCAGCGCCTGCGGGCAAAACGGGCTCCTACAGCACCTATACGCCGGGGAGCGGACTTTTATGATCCGGAACCATGGAAGACCACCACAAATCATTGGCAAAAGGTGACAAGAGCATTGGCAACTAATCTGGCCGCCATCCCCTTACTAACCATCACAACTAGAAGTAGCCGAGGGGTGAACTAACATCCTGTGCACCGCGAACCCAGCCGGAGAACTAACTATCCTAAAGGTAGGAAAGATGAATAACTCTCTACCTCAGAAAATAGACAAGAATAGCTAGCCCCCCACATTCAAAGACTGCGGTGATATAGGAAAAATACAATACACAGGTAGATGACAGGATTAGCAAAAGGTGAGGCCCCCGCTGACTAAAATAGGAAAGTACAGGAAAGGGACTGATGGTGGCCAGAGAAAAACCCTGCAAAATACCAACTTCCTGATAGTACAAAAAAGCCCTCAGATCGCACGATCTGAACTCCGTCCTATACGAGGTGCCCTTGTCATACCAATGAACAGAAAACAAGAATTATAACAAAGTCAACAAGCCACAAACACATGGACCCAAAGGAGCTATACTCCACACAGAACTGAGGGAGTTTCTCAACAATCCACTGAGGGGGAAAATCCCTGCAAGCAAATAAACTGAAACCAACCACAGCAAATGACAAACCCAGATAAACAAAAGAACCAGACAATAAATAAAGAGCGAGCACTTATCTGGGGAAGATGTGGTGTAGAGCAGGATTCAGCAGGCTGGAGATACGAAGAACAACTGACATCCGGCAACAGCCTGCAATCAGACCAGAATTTAAATAAGCAGAGAGTTAGCAAAGGAAACACCCACTGCACAACACACCTGGTCCAAGTCCAATCCATTCCTGGCCACCAGAGGGAGCCTCCCAGCAGCCAAAACATAACTAACATTCACAACAGCGGACTACCGGTGGGCAACCACAGGAGTCAAGAACTTTCTCAAAGGTGCAGGGAAAGACAGCCACCATCAGCCGTCCGGGGAGAGCACAACAACAACACTGCAGCCGGCTGCGGGACCCGTCCATCCGGCCGTTTTGGTTTACCAGAGACTTTGTCAGTGATTGTCTGAGTGAGTACACCAGTGCCATCCGGCACCGCGCCGCGCAGTCTCTGCACCCCAGCCATCCAGCCTCCTCATCACACCATCGGGCCCTGGGATCACCAACCCCTACCCACGGAGGGGACAACATCTCAGCTGCACCGTACCATCTCTCACGGGATCCCCGTTATCAGCAGCGGTGGTGCCATCATCACCACGACCCGTGGGTGGCGTCACGAAGAATCTCCCTAACCAAACCACCCCCCTTTTCACTCACGGGTGAGGAGCGCTGCTCGAGTCCCCGGGTCCGGTCCGCCGCTTGAGCCACCGAGCAGCAGCAGAAGCCCGGACCCGAGCGTGGCGAGCGCGTCCCCTCTGCCCGCGACAACTTGGCGTCTGCGAACAGGATAGAATCGATCTACTTACCAGTAGAAGTGCGCCTTGTAGTCTCCGCTGGCGGTGTCCGGCTGAAAAATTGAAAGCGCCGCCATCTTTGGCGTGAAAATCTACCGCTCAAGCGTCTTCCCTGAGCAGGGGAGGGCCGAAAGCAAAGCCCCGCCCCCAACAAGCGGAAGTGCTAGAAAGAACCAAGGGGGGGCGGGTGAAAGCCTGGCAAATGCAGCCGAGGGCATAAAAAACGGGAACGCCAGGACTCTGCAACATATCTTGTTCCTGGAAGTCTGCCAGCAAGCATGTCCGTTCCGTCCGCTGATGCCGAGATTCCCGAGCCCACGCCAGGAACGGTAGCGTGGGTGGAAGCCCGGACCGCACAAATGTGCTGCCGCCTTCAAACCCAGGTCCGGTTCTTGATGGAGCGCTGGGTGGCCGAGATGGAGGAAGTGGCGGCGGCCGTGCGGAGACGCGAGGTGGAGGCAGTGTTGGAGGAGCGGGTAAGTGACCCACGCCCCTGTGTCCAAGAAGGACCGGCCGCTGCGGCTGAGGGGCCCGGCCTGCGTCCGCTCACCCTCCTGCCTCCCCCGCCATCCGTACTGGTTGCTGTTGCCCCTCTGCTCGGTCAGCTACCCCCAACATTGGTAGCGGAATCTAGCCTGTCCACCCTAGAGGACCGGCCTGGGGGCGTTGTCCGGGAACGGCCAGTATCCCTCCCGCTGCAATGGAAGACCCCGCGGGAAGTGGCCGTCCGCGACGAGAAACCGTCGGCCCCGGAAGTGACCGCATCCGAGACCGTCCCGGCTCCGGCAGTCTGCCGGGCCGTGGAAGAACCGGCCGCTGCGGGCCCGAAGGCCCAACCGGTGAGGCCAGCTGTCCCTGAGTCCCACGCCTCGGCTGAGGCTGCGCCAGGCCGCCACTGCAAAGCAGCAGTTCAGGCCACGTCACCACAGGACCCCCACAAGAGAGTACCGGTCGTGGTCGGTGTGGGTGCGGTCCAGCCGGGCCCGACCCGAGCGCCGGGGTCTGCCAATGCCCCTTATTGGGACAGGGAACCAAGCCAGTTGGGCCGAGAGATTGCCGCCAGGGAGCAGCAGAGGGCCGAAGTGATGGCACGAGTGATTAAGGAGAAGGATGCACTCCGCCATGCCACCTTTCGGGTGCGGGGCCTGGTGTACGAGGGCCAAGTCCGGCAGTTTGACACGCGAAGGGGGTTCGGTTTCATCTACGAGCCAGGCCTGGAGGCCAAAGTGTTTGTGGACCACCGCGATGTAAACTCACACCTCCCCACGGGCCACCCAGGTTGTGATCTGTTGCCGGGCGACCTGGTAACCTACACCCGACACTGCGGGGAGAGGGGCTGGTTCGCCCTAGACGTTAAGCAAAGAGAGAGCCGCAGTGTGCAGATGCGGCCCCGGCCCCCTCCTCCACCGAGCAGTCCGGATATCGAGCTGGAGGAGGTCCTGGATGAGTGCAACCTCAAATAGTGGCTGCGGTCCTCCGTTGCAACCAAGTTGTCCCCGTTGGGACCCTCAGCAGTTTGAATGAATGAATCCGAATCAACCAAAGTTTTCACCTGATTGTCAACTGTGATTATCCCGGCCGTTGCCGGCAAGTTGTCCCCGGAGGGACCCTATGTGTTTTACCGTCCACATGAGGAACTGCTCATGGACATGGCCGAGAACTGGCAGGTCACCCACGAACTTGTGGGCCTGTAAATAATGTTGTGGGCTGGTTTCCGTCCGTGCCGCCTCCGGAGAGGCAGATTGGAGAAAGGGCCCGCAGCAGAGCAAGCTGGGGCCTGGCCACCACCTGGACCGGTGGCCATCCTCCGGGGGTCAGGGGTCCACCTAGACGTGGTGCGAGACACCGTACCCGTTCCTGCTCGGGTAACCTGGATCAGGACTGGGGTAAAGGGGTGCTGCCCATTTCTTAGGGGCAGCATCAAGGATCAGGTTATTTAAATGCTTGTTGCCTCCCTCCAGGGTCTGATGTCCACACCAAGTGGGGAAGAGCCAGGCGGTTGGCCCCACCCACCGAGGAGTTCACAGGCTTGGAGGCGGGAAAAGTGTCAGTTCAGTCTTGGAGGTGAAAGTGAGAGGACTAAACACCTAGGTGTTTGGGTTGGAGCCCAGGCACTGACAGCAAGGTTGGCAGATGGTGGTGGCCGTCTGCAGGAGTTAGTGGAACTCCGCAGAGCCATAAGGACCGGGGTCTGGCGTCGGCCCGCCGGTACTGGACCGGGGAACGGAGTGAAGCTAAGCCCACAGGCAGGGCCATCGGATCCCGACCAGGCTTGGAGCCGCTGTCAATAGTCAAATCCGAATGTGACAGGAACCCTAGGGGTTTCCCAACTACCAAGTCCCGATTAAAGGGAACCGTCCACCCAGAGAGGATATACAGCCACCGCCACAGGCTAGAGATCCAAGGGCCAATCTCCCTAACCAAACCCCCCCTTTTTCACTCACGGGTGAGGAGCGCTGCTCGAGTCCCCGGGTCCGGTCCACCGCTCGAGCCACTGAGCAGCAGCAGCAGAAGCCCCGGACCTGAGCGTGGTGAGCGCGTCCCCTTTGCTCGCTGGGCCGCCTTCCAGTCAGCAGCCACTTTCATCTTGGCCAGGCAGATTGCCGGGGCCGTGGCCGACTGGGGCGCGGCCGTTTCCGGGACCGGCGGGTTCAAGGCGGAACAGGGCATCCTCCAGAGGTTGATCTTTCGTGGAGCCGGGGTTGGTGCCGGGGCGGTGACGGGCTGGCTGTTGGCGGCTTCCTCGAACTGGTCCTCACGGGCTGGTGGGATGGACTCCGCTGCCGGTGTTGATGGAAGCGGACCGAGCGGGGGGTCAGCAGCAACCGGTACAGACGTTGAGAGAGGCAATATAGAGGGCAGGGGCAGACCGGGTCCCTCAACCTGGTCGGCCGGTCCCTCAAGGATATAGGGGCGTGGGTCGCTCACCTGCTTCTCTAAAGTTGCCTCCACTTCGCGTGCCCGGACGGCCGCAGCCAGCTTCTCCATCTCGGCCATCCACCGCTCCATTATAAAGCGCCTCTGCGCCTGGATCCGGCGACACATCCGCACAGTCTGGGCTTCCACCCATGCCGCTGTTCCAGGCACGGTCTCCTATACTCCGGGCTTGTTGGACGGGTTAGCCATGTCGCTCTCAAGGGGTCCAGGAACCAGAAGGGTGGCAGAGTCCTGGAGTCCCTGCCCTTTATCTGCTCGGTCACATGTCACAGAATTTTCACCCGCCCCCCTTGGTCTTTTCTTGGCACTCTTCTCTCTGGCCGGTACGTTTCGTTTTGCGACTTCCGGCTTTCTTTTCGGCCGTGTTCCCAGGAGGCGAGGATTCAGCTTTGCGCCTTTTCTCGGGGAAGGAGACGCCGGGCGGGAATTTTCGTGCCAAAAGATGGCGGCAAGATGGCGTTTTCTGGGAATTTCGCAACGGATCACCACTGACTTCAATACAAGATGCACTTCCACAAGGTAAGTGGATGGGTAAGTATCCTATTCATGATGCCAGAAATTTGAGGTGTACAGCCCCGCTCTTGGCAGCCGAACTGCTCAGATCCAGCCCTTCTGTGGGTGCCTCGAGGGTCTCTGGACCCGGGGGCCTCATGGTCACTTCAAATGAAAAGGGGCAGTGATGGGATGGTGGATTTAGGACGTATATGTACGGGCTGAGCCGTACGGAGTTCGTGATGCCACCCATGGTGTGTGGTGATATTGGACACCACCGCTGCAGTTACATCTACCCAGGGGAGATGTTGTGCAGCAAGTTGTTCACCCCTCCGTGGGCAGGGATGGTGGCCCCGTGACCTGTTGGGGAGGCTGGCAATGCAGGGAGATGGGCGACCGCAGGGTGCTGATGTACTCACTATTAGAAACACACACGAGTCTCTGGTAAACCAAAGGGATGATAGTTGGTGCCCGCAGCCGGCTGCGTTCGGGTTCCCCCACCCGGCTGGTGGTCTCTGTCTTTCTCCTGCACCTGTGTAAGATTATGGACTGCCTGTGATTGCAACTTCAGGAGTCCACTCTCGGCTTGTGGTTGCCTAAGGAGCCCTTTGCTCGCAGACACTGGCCTCTGGGATATCTGAGCTGTGGCAGTGGCCTTTTATCCCCCTCGGTGGGCTGTTGCCTTCAGTCGGGACTTTGGGTGGGACAGGACCTCTAGTCCTGGCCGCAATCAGTTAATTAGCTAGTCCCCAGTTGCTTCTAGACCTAGCTTCAGGGTCTGAGTACCCCCCTTTGTGCTCCAATTTCCGAGTCGGTTCCCCGGGTCGGTACCGGCGGGCCACTACCCTGTTCCGGTCCACCTCGGTTCCACTGAGCCGTCTTCCCGGCTCCTGCAGACAGAGACCACCGTCTGCCTCCTAGCCAAAGGCACCAGGGCTTCCACCCTGGTACCTGTCAGTTTTCCTTTAGGCCCAGACACAGGCCTGACCTCCACTCTCACTGAACTCTGAAACTGATCTGTTTGAAGTGCTCTGACTTTTCTCCGCCTGGAGCTGTCTAAAACTCCTAGGTGGGCGACTTCCAACCGCCTGGTTCCGCCCTCTAGTGTGTCTACCAAGCCCATTGGGGGTGACTAGGGTTTTGTGGTTTGCTGTGTGTTACCTGTGAGGGAAGGGTGTAATGCGGGGCCCTATATGTGACTACCTGGCCCGGCCAGGGCGTCACATATATATTCTGGTTCCCCTTTCCAGCGGTATGATTCTACCCTGTGCGCATGCGCCTCCAAGATGTGAGCCTGGACTTCTGAAAGAGCAATATATGGATCGACACGAGCGTGCCTCTGGCTTCCAGTTTGTGACACACAGCGTGCGGTCTATCGCTGATAGTGGAAGTCATTTTTATGTGGCAGCATCACATCAGGGCGCATGCGTCGTATGAGGCTTTTTCCAGCACACGTCACCATTAGGATGCAGTCTTATTGGTTAAGGGGGGTTTTTACAGCGCACTTTCTTCTCACTCTGACACACACCCTGAAGGTTTAACAAAACAAACGTCACATCGGGATGAGGGACCGTTCAGCTTTTTTGTTATCACAGTGAGGTAGTTATTAGGCTTAGATTTATGCTGTCTTTATTTGTCCTTGGATGTATTTGGCCTTGGTGCCATACATGATAATAGAGATTAATTGCTTCTATAACTATAAGGAATCGTGATATTGACATTTGATGTGTTATACTTTGCTGCCATCTTGTGGACATAATATAGAATACAGGATGAAATAATTATTAATGCAGTCAGTATTGGTATTATTTATTACATTGGGTATTTTTTTGCACAAGCACTAGTCACTTTGGTCTATATACATCTTATTTACATTTGTATTTACTTAGTAGAATATTATTTATTTTTTTGGATGGTATATAGTCTTTGGTGTCCTGGTATATTTTCTATATTTGCACTGATGATTTTACTATTTAAACATGGCATTTATATATTATTATACTGGTATATGCAATTATTTATACAATTTATTTTGCAAAGGTTATAACATTCTATTTATACTGTCTGATCTATGCTTTTCCCTATATGCTGCATGGTCCCCCCATATGCGTTTTCTGTACATTCTCTCTTTTTTATGTTTTTAAAATTTTTCAACAAAAAAAATATTTTAATGTTACTTATTTTTGCTTCTATATATGTGGATCTACTTTAATCTGCCATTGGTGTTATTATTGTTGAGTTTGGGGAGCTCTGAGGCATAGGGAGGAATTTCTTTCCCCTATATTGATTACATGACCATTTCTTGTTTGTATTAAGTCACTTTCTGTGTCTGAATTGTCATATCACTGGCCCAAAGTCATGTAACCCTTTCAATACCGCCCTTTGGTGCCTAATTCGATGCCAATTTTTGTGCAGTGTTATCAATTTTGTTGCAGCTTTAAAGGGCATTCACATCAGAGACGCTCGCTGCATTGTATTTTATTATTGTGATTTTTATTTTTGCTGTTAAACCTGTAAAAAAAAAACAAAACTAAAAAATAATCTGTGGAATAAGAAATTAACTTCAGTCCTGAGTAAGAAACTGGTCAAATAAGAAAACACCTTCAGCATTGTCAGCTTCTTCACATTGTATTTAAAAGTGGTGCTGTTGCCCATAGCAACCAATCAAGTCATTTTCTACATGGCTTTGGAAAAATGACAGACGGCTCTGATTGGTTGCAATGGGAAATTTCTCCACTTGTACTTAATGAAGATAATCTGAGAATCCAGCTCAAAACATACAAGGTTTCATTATTTCTTGTTTATTTGAAGTGCATAATAACCGCTTTATATAAAAAAAGAAATAAAGCTTTTTTTTCTTGCACTTGTTATTAATACCATTATACAAAGGTGCATCTCAATAAATTAAAATATAATGAAAAAGTTATTTTATTTCAGTAATTCAATACAACAAAGGAAACGCATATATTATATAGAGTCATTACATACAGAGTGATCTATTTCAAGTGTTTATTTTTGTTAGTGTTGATGATTATGGCTTACAGCCAATGAAAGCCCAAAAGTCCTTATTTCAGAAATTAGAATATTATATAAGACCAACTAGTCATTGCTAAAGAAGCTGGCTGTTCACAGAGTGCTGTATCCAAGCATATTAATGGAATGTTGAGTGGAAGGAAAACGTGTGGTAAAAAAAGGTGCACAAGTAAATGAGATAACCGCAGCTTTGATAGGATTGTTAGGAAAAGGTTATTCAAAATTTTGGGGTAGATTCACAAGGAGTACATGGAGTAAAGGGGGCTTTACACGCTACGATATCGATAATGTTTTATCGTCGGGGTTACGTCGTTAGTGACGCACATCCGGCGTCATTAACGATATTGCAGCGTGTGACACTTATGTGCTACCTAAAACGATCGCAAAAGCAGCCAAAATCGTTTGCCGCGGAGAGGTCATCCTAAAACAAAAAATCATTTACCTCTCATTAGGGATGTTGTTCTTCGTTCCTGCGGCAGCACACATCGCTGTGTGTGACACCGCAGGAGCGAGGAACATCTCCTTACCTGCCTCCATCAGCAATGCGGAAGGAGGAGGTGGGCGGGATGTTTACGTCCCGCTCATCTCCGCCCCTCCGCTTCTATTGGCCGCCTGCCGTGTGACGGCGCTGTGACACCGCACGACCCACCCCCTTAGAAAGGTGGCTTGCCGGCCAAAGCGACGTCACAGGGCAGGTAAGCTGTGTGACGGGGAGCGCAATTTTGTGCGCGACGGGGAGCGATATGCTCGTGTCGCACAAACGATGGGGGCGGGTACGCACGCTAGTGATATCGGTACCGATGATGCTACCGTGTAAAGCTCCCTTTAGTGTTTCAAGAGCCATCACACACAGATGTATCAAGGACATGGTCTACAAGTGTCGCATTCCTTGTGTCAAGCCACTCATGACCAATAAACAACACCAAAAGTGTCTTACCTGGGCCAAGGAGAAAAAGAACTGGACTGTTCCTCAGTGGTCCAAGGTGTTGTTTTCATGTGAAAGTAAATTTTGCATTTCATTTGGAAATCAAGGTCCCAGAGTCTGGAGGAAGAGTGGAGAGGTCACAATCCAAGCTGCTTGAGGTTTACTGTGAAGTTTCCACAATCAGTGATGGTTTGGGGAACCATGTCATCTGCTGGTGTAGGTCCACATGATTTATCAAGACCAAAGTCAGTGCAGCCATCTGTAGGGGGATCAGGGCTGCTGCAGAGGTAGCCGGCACACTGAAGGGTTATATTTAATGTATTCAAATGTATGGTATAATGTGTAATGTGTAAATAGCAACCAGGTGGCAATGTGTCTGAGAACAGAAGTCCTGGCACCTGGGTAGGCAGTTTAGGAATGAAGCAAGAAAAGGAGAATAAGGAATATATAAAGGACAATATAACGGAGGAGGTAGGGTAGGAGAGTCCTCAGGAGGAGATTCGGAGAAGAAGCCCAAATCGAAAAACTTTAATTATCTATCCTAAGGGTCACTTCTGTGATCGCAGACACGCAGGATCCTGCAAGTAGAGGATTGTGTAACTGCATCCCAAGAATCAGGGTATAGTCCAGTCGGTCGGGGAGGCATCAGTTTTTTTGGATACAAATACTCTAAGAAATCCCTTGCGACACCAAAAGTCAGTGGGCCCTTGTCTGAGAAGGGTAGGTCCTGGCCTAATAACGGATGGAGGAGTGCTGTCGTACATAGCCTGTCCAAAGCGCAAGTTAATACCTGTGGGTGGGACAGATAGACTTATGGACTATTTGAATCGGTTTGTGCAGCGTGACGTCAGACAGGGGAATGAGGAGCCTAGCGGTGTCTTATGGAGCCCAGGTGCGAGGAAAGCAGTAGACCATTAAATTGTATTGTAAGGTGGAGCCTGGAGGGAACCCCATCGGGACCAAGAACAGTGCCTGTGTAGTGCAGATGAAGATAAATGCTATAAATGCTGTGAAGACAAAGTAAAGTTAAGAAGATAGATGCTGTAAATACTGTGAAGAAAATAAGTAAAGTTCTGTTGTTTGAAAAGAATACTACGGTGTGCAGTTCAGTCCTGGTTACACCACATTACACATTCAAATACACATCAGGTTGCCCTATTCCCACTGGGAACTTGGCTAGGGTAGGGTAATAAAGGGGTCGCCAACAGAGAGGCATTTACAGGATGCCCTCAACAGGGGCCCCAGTCCCACTAGCTTAGGACCTGGGAGGGGGGAGGTGCAGCCAGCAGGGGGAGTCAGAAGCCAAGACAACAGTTAGAGAGTTCTCCAGCAGAGCAGTGGAGCAGACGTGCCTCACTGGTGCTCCGGTGGGAAGGAGGAGAAGATCACAACGGTTGCTGCGGGCAGAGGGATCTCTGCTCCCCATGAAACAGACGCTACACAGAGTGGCAGGAACCTAGGGAAGATCATACTTCATGTTGGTTTTCCAGAATCTGCCTGGACAGGGAAAGTTTCAGGCTTCCTGGTCCACACAGCAACCGACAGCACAGTGCCATATAAGATCCGGGGCCTCGCCTCAAGCCGGACCCTACATCGGAACTGCAGCACCGGCACATAGGGACAAGAGTATGTACCGCCCCCGTGCCAGCAGCCGGCGGTGCTCAGATCCGGGGCCTACGGTCCAGCTCGAGGGGTCGCCCAGACCCGGGAGTCGTGCGGACACTCCGAATGAAAGGGGGACGTATTTATACAGGATTGTTTGTAGAATGTTCGTGATACCACCCACGGTGTGTGATGAAGTGGGACACCACCGCTGCGGTTGTGGGGAGCACCCGGGGTAGATGTAATGGCAGCTGGATGTTAATCCCTCCATTGGTAGGTATGGTTGCCTCAGGACCCAGTGTCTCAGTGCAGGGTATGGCGATGGCAGGGGCTTGCACGCCCAGATGGACCGGGGGATAGTTGGTTACTCACTCTTAAATGAATCACACCAAGGTGCTGGTGGCCGGCCGCCGCGGCCAGTTGTACTCTGCTCCCCCACCCGGGCTGTTGGTCGCCGTTCTTTCCTCTGCACTAGTGTTGTTGTGTCCTGACTTCCCAGTGTGGAACACGGGAGTCCGCTCACGGCTTGTGTGTGCCTGAAGAGCCGTGCCCGTCTGACGCTGACCCGTGGGATCTACAGGCCCTGGCGGTGGCCCTATCCCTCTCTTTGGATGGTTGTCTACTTTTTGGGACTTAGGTTGGGACAGGACCTATAATCCTGCCCTCAATCGGTTAATTATCTAGGCCGCTGTCTTCTGTCGTGGCTTCAGAGTCCGAGTACGCGCTGTGTGCACGGTTTCCGGTCGGTTCTCCGGTGTCGGTACCTGTGGGCTCCAACCCTTCTCTGGTCTTTCTCGGATATGTCGAGCCATCTTCCCGTCTCCTGCTGACGGAGACCACTGTCTGCCACCTAGCCAAGGTACCAGGGCTCCGACCCTGGCACCATTCCAACTTGAACTTCCTCTGCTGGAGTTACAACTAGCTCCAGTCCACACTCCTCTCAACTTGAACTCTACCACTGAACTGCTTGTTTTCCCGCCCCGAGCTGTCTAGACCCCTAGGTGGGCGTTTCCTAACCGCCTTGTCCAACCCACTGGTGTGTCCGTCTTGCCCTAAAGGGGGGTGACTAGGGTTTCAGGTCGGCTGTATGTTACCTGGGTGAGGGAAGGTGTTGTGCGGGGGCCTATTGTGTGACTACCTGGTTTTGCCAGGGCATCACAAGTACATCTCGTGAAACCCAGGGTCCCCTCGTAGCTTCAAGCCTGGGGATCTACAGACAGGCGTTACAAAGAGAAACCCACCGAACACCAAACTGGACTGATCTTTAAAGGGATTCGGGTTCGACGGAGCCCATCATAGCAAGTAACTGGTATTACCTGGGTGAGCAGCATCGTACAAAAGTGAGTAACACAACCTGGAACTGCAGCCATAGACTCTGACTCTTTATTACCAGTACTGCTGCGACTCGCTGCCATTACTACTCCCCTCTTCATCCTCCACGTGGCCCGCTCTTCCTGTGGAGAGCAATACCATCCCTGGCTGCTGCTACCATCTGCCCCAAAGGACAGCAACAGCAGCGGTGGCCCATTCTCTGGCTGCATACCACAGGTGGCATCACGACAAACACCTTACCACTACCAGCAACATCTCTCCTCTGCCGTCTTCTGTACCGCTCGGTGAAATGGAGCTGGGCTAGGCCAACCTTGACAATGACAGTCGATGGCCTGGCGACGAGTAGGTTGAATTCACCTGCCCTGTGGGGCGCTACACAGGTGTGCCGCCCCGGTGACAACCGGGGTGCTCGGACCCGGGGTTGGTCGTGGCTCGAGAGATCCGGTCTCATTTCAGCGGAGACTCTGATCCTTGAAAGGGGATTATTTACAGGGGAAGAGTTCGTGACACCACATGCGATAATGTGAGTACTATTTAGAGGAAGGGGGGAAGGGCACCACCTAAATGGGATCTCCGGGTATACGGATACATATGCCAAAGGGAGAAGAAAAAGAGTATACCCACAGAGGGATCACCAAGAGATTATAAAAATAGAAAAATCTTTATTACAATTAGGAATACATATGGAACTCCACGCTGGGAGTAAACACACAAAGGACAATTAAAAGCATTTAAAACAAACACATATCCCCTATGCCAAAGCACATATGAAATTGGTACTGAATAGATCAATATTATACACCACCCCTTAAATAAGTACAACCAGCAGTGCTATGACCTACTGTAAACTGGACACAGTGATATTTATTACGGTGCTAGAAAATAATAATATACAATATATCCGCATCAAAAAGGCTGAAAATACCCTTAGAAACACATTGGTAAGGTCACAGATATATGAAGCACTCCCATAGCATCTATAGTACAGGCAAAAAAAAAAAAAAGGGTGAGTCAGGCTCAGGTTTAGCGTGTAATAAAGCACACAGGGTGTAACCCTGAGCGACAGAGCCTAAACCACAAGATATTATTGATAGGACTTCTGAGAAAGGCTTGGCTATATTTTAGTGAAGTATATAAACAGGATTAGACATAAAATCCATTCAACAGTTAAATAAGCCAGATGAAAAATATTAAACCAGTGCACATTGTCTGTATAGATCAATCCCTGTACAGATAATCAATTCTAGAAACTAGTGCATTCAGTTGGAGCACACAAACGGCAAATAGGGCATAAAGTAAGACTTAAACACAAAAACAGCAGCACATTGGATACGTGCTGCTGCTATGTCAGCTAGCCGAACATTGATACCAAAAACCTTTTCAGTGGCCCAGGTGTTACAGAAAAGCCCATACTCACTATCCTAATAACCAGGGAGCACAGACAAAAACCAGGATGTAGGAAGGGGGGGAAAGCTTTGGCAGAGTTACCCCACGCGTATCGCCTCCAAACAGGAGGCTTCCTCAGGGGAAGAAAAATAGACAGTGTGTAGTCCAAAGTGTGTCATATTTAAATCATGCAGCAAATTGGGTAATTACTCACCAGCTTGCAGCTTGAGAAAGTGCAACATTATAGTATAAGGTGTTTCTGCATGGCGGCCGCCATTTTGGCCGAATCACATGATTCGGCTGAAAACCCTCCCTAAGTCTCTACAGCTCATGCGTCCACAAGATGGCGCTGTTTAACATCAAAACTCATATTGCTCTGATGTGCAAGTCCTTATAGGTGGAACATAACGGTATATAGGTAAAGTAACACATTTTGATTAAGTAGAATAACTTTACAGGGATAGGTATATCACACTCGGCGGCGCATGCGCAGTAACCGTTTATGGGAACTTAGTGCATAACTTGAGGTGTCACAGCACACTCGTACAGGAAATATCGGTAGTCACCAATATAAAACCCTAATAGTATAGAGAGCTTATTTATGCTTATTTTCTTTTATTTTACCGTCCCACTTCGGATATATAAGGTATTATAGATAACACCCAGCAATAAATACGTGTGGTTAGTACAGGAAAACACAGAAAAAAAAATAAAAATAAAAAAAATTGGTATACCCAACTTGGTGGCGCATGCGTAGTAGCAGTTTATTGGGACTTAGTGCATAACTTAAGATGTCCCAGCACACTTGCACAGGGAATACCGATGGCCACCACTCTAAACCCCTGATGGTACACAATACTTATTTATGCTTATTTATGCTTATTTATGCTTATTTTACAGCCCCACTTCAAATGTATAGGGTATTATGAATAACACCCAGCAATATATAGATAGAATACAATTCTGTTCAACAAAGGTACAGTCCGCCAGCTTATGTGGCATGTTGATCCACCCCGAATAATGCTCAGAGGCAGAGTGGTGGCTGAGGATGCAGTTGTAGACGTGCTACCAGTACTCCGACTGTGTCCAGGAAGGCGCAAGGTAACTTCGTCATCAGTTGCATCCTCCTCCACCACCTCTGTTGACCTCCTCGAGTGCCTGACTGTGGGTTGACAGTAGGTGGGATCTAGAACTTCATCATCAATTGTTGTGTTTGCACTCCCCTCCCCCTCAGACCGAGCCTCTTCTTGCCCTGACCGAATATTTAAGTTGTCATCCCAATCAGGTATCTGCGTCTCATCTTCATCAGTATGTTCCTCATTGTCTATAACCACAGGTGTTACAGTTTGTGACAAAGGGTCAACATTATGCTCAGAAACTTGGTCCTCATGGCCTGAATCAGAGTCACAAAGGTTCTGGGCATCACTGCAGACCATTTCCTGTTCTGTACTCACTGTAGCTTGGGAGCAGACCTCTGATTCCCAGGCTATAGTGTGACTGAACAGCTCTGCAGACTCAGCCATCTCAGTTCCACCATACTGTGCAGGGCTGATGGAGACTTCAGAGCTGGGAGAAAGCAAGTTTGATTGGGATGACAACTCAGAGGACTGGTGTTTTTTGGATGCAGTACTTGAAGTGGCTGAGAGGGCACTTGTTGGACCACTTGAGATCCATTCAAGCATTTTCCTTTTTTGGCCATCATCTACCTTTGTTCCTGTTGTTCGTGTCCGTAAAAAAGGGAGCACATCGGATTGTCCACGGTAAGTAGTAGACATCTTACTTTTGCTGGTAGATGGTCTATCTTCAGCAGATGATAATGGAGCTTTGCCACCTTCCCCACGGACAAACCCTTTTTTTCCTTTTCCACCACGCCTCTTCCCCTTTCCACCAGCATCTGTCATTTTGCCACTCATGTTGATTGCGACAAGATTGTGCACTGAAAATGTGGTAGTAAAAATTGAGAGGTGGTGTAGATTGCAGCGGTGGTCTAGCTTTATTAACAGCAGAATAATAAAGAATAAATATCCCTGACAATGCAACTACGTCCCTTAAACTGGCAGCATCAATTGCTAGTATAATGGCTTAGTTATAATGAGTTGGAGTGTGCAATGCAGGCAGAGGTGCTGCAAATGTCTTTGCACTAGTGTGACTAGACAAAAGTCCAATAGCCACGTTTAGGATGCCACTAGGTACACTGAGTGTTTGCTAGTATAATGGCTTAGTTATAATGAGTTGGAGTGTGCAATGCAGGTAGAGGTGCTGCAAATGTCTTTGCACTAGTGTGACTAGACAAAAGTCCAATAGCCACGTTTAGGATGCCACTAGATACACTGAGTGTTTGCTAGTATAATGGCTTAGTTATAATGAGTTGGAGTGTGCAATGCAGGCAGAGGTGCTGCAAATGTCTTTGCACTAGTGTGACTAGACAAAAGTCCAATAGCCACGTTTAGGATGCCACTAGGTACACTGAGTGTTTGCTAGTATAATGGCTTAGTTATAATGAGTTGGAGTGTGCAATGCAGGTAGAGGTGCTGCAAATGTCTTTGCACTAGTGTGACTAGACAAAAGTCCAATAGCCACGTTTAGGATGCCACTAGGTACACTGAGTGTTTGCTAGTATAATGGCTTAGTTATAATGAGTTGGAGTGTGCAATGCAGGCAGAGGTGCTGCAAATGTCTTTGCACTAGTGTGACTAGACAAAAGTCCAATAGCCACGTTTAGGATGCCACTAGGTACACTGAGTGTTTGCTAGTATAATGGCTTAGTTATAATGAGTTGGAGTGTGCAATGCAGGTAGAGGTGCTGCAAATGTCTTTGCACTAGTGGGACTATAGCAAAGTCCAATAGCCACGTTTAGGATGCCACTAGGTACACTGAGTGTTTGCTAGTATAATGGCTTAGTTATAATGAGTTAGAGTGTGCAATGCAGGTAGAGGTGCTGCAAATGTCTTTGCACTAGTGGGACTATAGCAAAGTCCAATAGCCACGTTTAGGATGCCACTAGGTACACTGAGTGTTTGCTAGTATAATGGCTTAGTTATAATGAGTTGGAGTGTGCAATGCAGGTAGAGGTGCTGCAAATGTCTTTGCACTAGTGGGACTATAGCGAAGTCCAATAGCCACGTTTAGGATGCCACTAGGTACACTGAGTGTTTGCTAGTATAATGTCTTAGTTATAATGAGTTGGAGTGTGCAATGCAGGTAGAGGTGCTGCAAATGTCTTTGCACTAGTGGGACTATAGCAAAGTCCAATAGCCACGTTTAGGATGCCACTAGGTACACTGAGTGTTTGCTAGTATAATGGCTTAGTTATAATGAGTTGGACTGTGCAATGCAGGTAGAGGTGCTGCAAATGTCTTTGCACTAGTGGGACTATAGCAAAGTCCAATAGCCACGTTTAGGATGCCACTAGGTACACTGAGTGTTTGCTAGTATAATGGCTTAGTTATAATGAGTTGGAGTGTGCAATGCAGGCAGAGGTGCTGCAAATGTCTTTAAACTAGTGGGACTATAGCAAAGTCCAATAGCCACGTTTAGGATGCCACTAGGTAGACTGAGTGTTTGCTAGTATAATGGCTTAGTTATAATGAGTTGGAGTGTGCAATGCAGGTAGAGGTGCTGCAAATGTCTTTGCACTAGTGGGACTATAGCAAAGTCCAATAGCCACGTTTAGGATGCCACTAGGTACACTGAGTGTTTGCTAGTATAATGGCTTAGTTATAATGAGTTGGAGTGTGCAATGCAGGCAGAGGTGCTGCAAATGTCTTTGCTCTAGTGTGACTAGACAAAAGTCCAATAGCCACGTTTAGGATGCCACTAGGTACACTGAGTGTTTGCTAGTATAATGGCTTAGTTATAATGAGTTGGAGTGTGCAATGCAGGCAGAGGTGCTGCAAATGTCTTTGCACTAGTGGGACTATAGCAAAGTCCAATAGCCACGTTTAGGATGCCACTAGGTACACTGAGTGTTTGTTAGTATAATGGATTAGTTATAATGAGTTGGAGTGTGCAATGCAGGTAGAGGTGCTGCAAATGTCTTTGCACTAGTGGGACTATAGCAAAGTCCAATAGCCACGTTTAGGATGCCACTAGGTACACTGAGTGTTTGCTAGTATAATGGCTTAGTTATAATGAGTTGGAGTGTGCAATGCAGGCAGAGGTGCTGCAAATGTCTTTGCACTAGTGTGACTAGACAAAAGTCCAATAGCCACGTTTAGGATGCCACTAGGTACACTGAGTGTTTGCTAGTATAATGGCTTAGTTATAATGAGTTGGAGTGTGCAGAGGACAGGAGGGTACAGTGCCAGGATTGTGGGGCTCTGGGTAGAGGAAAGGAAGCCTGCCTTTCTATTCCCTCCTAATGGGGAAATGCAGCGACGAAATCCCTGACCTTAGCTACACAGACGCTGTCGCTGTTTTCAGGACCTGTCACCTATGGCTCTGACCCTGCCGGTACGAGCCCTTAAAAGGACTGATGGAAAGTGCTATCCCTATGCTGTCCAGCGCTGTGTATGGAGCGCATACAGCTGTATCAGCGATAGGACTCAGGACGGAGCTGCGCCAGTGTTGTCTGACACCAAGGACGCAGAAGAGATAATGGCGTCCTGGAGGAAAATGTCCGGTTTTATAATGCAGGGACATGTGACATGGACATCCTATCACACATGCCGTTGCTTCTCTGGCTAAAAGTCCACTTAGCTGTGTGTGTGTCTGGGATTGGCTGACATGCTGGCCCGCCCCACAAGACGCGCGCGCTTAGGGAAGGAAGACAAGGAAAAAAAAAAAAAAATGGCGATCGCCATTATACAAACAGGAGTGATCTGAAGGCGCTGTTCACGCACGCTATACACTGAAATGTCATAATAGTGTGAGTCACAGATTGACTTACACTATTACAGCGGAAAGCCAGCTAGGAATTAGCTGTTTTTTTGCTGCTAGAACAGTTCTCGAACGTTTCTAGAACTATCGAGCTTTTGCAAAAAGCTCGAGTTCTAGTTCGATCTAGAACAGGCCCCAAAATCACTCGAGCCTAGAACTGGAGAACCTCGAACCGCGAACCGCGCTCAACTCTAGTCTTTACCTACATGTGCTCATTCTGTAGGCACATTATATCCATATTTGTATAGTTTGTTTGGCATGTATTAATACGCCTGACTCATTTTGAGCTACACTGGAGACTCACAAACAGGATAGTGTAGTTTTTTGGCCTTCTGAACCATTCATTGCAGTTTTCTAGTAATGTCAGCATGTGTATATGTGGCCTGCAAAGCATTTTATGCATGTCCAAAAGGCATTTCAGGGTGGTCAAGCAACAATTAAACATGTTTTTGTTTTGTTTTTTTTGTTTTCAATTTTGTATTTTTTCTAGTGTAAATGTGCTGTGAAATGTCTATACATTTTGAGTTGTATTTTCATGTTTGGTTTATTATGCATGTCCCTTGGTGTCACCATGTCTGGAATGGTAACAGTAATGTGTAGTGTGCAATGGGAAATATTTGTAGAACATATAGCACTTCATGGGTTAGTAGTCATTTTGTTTCTCATGGCTTACTGAAGGTTTTTTTTTTTTATTTTTGTAACTTTAAAAGGAGATAAATGATTATACAGTGGTTAAATCTTTTTACTGGACATCTTTTTTTCTTTGTCATGCTTATTGTGTTATTATGTCACTATATGAGCGTCATGGGTTGTTGTTTTCATACACATGGATGTGTGTTCCAATTTTTTTCAATTGCTGCAATACAAGAATAATGTTTTGTTTTTTAATCTTCAATTATTATAATTTGTGACCTTATTTTACAATTTTTTGTTTTTAAACAGTGGATCTTGTAAAACGGCGATGGCGCTCAGCCCGTGACCAGTTCAGAAGAGAAAATAACCCAGTGGCGACCACAGCTGCCGCAGCAAAAAAGAAAAAATATATCCATTATGAAAAACTGAGCTTCCTCATGCCCATTATGGAAGTACCAAAGTAAGTTTAAACCATTACATCACATGGCGTTTTTTTTAAATGCACACATTAATTTATTTTTTTTTTCTTTTATCAAAGTACAGAGGATAATCTAGAAGATAGTGAGGAAGCCCAGTCAGCAGTATTAACAGCGACCTCTGCTTCCGAGATGGAGCCTACCTCATATCAACCACCAACAATCCCCAACACCAGCCAGCCAGACGCAGAAGAAATGTCCTCTGATTTGGGTTTGGGAACAAGTCAATCCACTAATGTAATTGCAGGCCAGTCTACAGGGCACCAAAGTGGCCCTTCACTAGTTCTTGCAGAGAGTAGTCCACAGCAACATGCAGGCACACAGCCAAGAATAACAACTAATACCATGCGCACAGTAGCCCAATCTTTCCATGGTCGCAGACATAGGCGTTAGGAAGATTTACGTTCCTTGCCAGATATCATTCATACCAGAATAATACACATGATGAATTCACTGATACCAGAGAGTGATGGAGAGAGATTTTGCCGCTCCCTTTCTCCCTCTCTTGCATTGGTTGCACCTGATAGGCAGGACAGATTGAGGGCGTCCTTAATAACACGAGTATCTGCTACCCAACGTGAGCCAGAACCCATATATTGTTTTGAAGTGATAGAGCAATGGAGAGCTAATCCACGTGGTCCAAACACAAACACAACACGACAAACTGTGGAAGCCCAAACTGATGAACATTACTCTAATTTTCAACTAAATCCTGTAGTGCAACAAACACATATACAGTGTCCATCTTCTTCTATGGGAACTGATGTAAAAATTAGGCCAACAGTTATCCCACACCAAACAGGTACATTAATGACACAAAGGCCATCTCAACAGCCATCATTTGTCCCACAAGTACCGTCCCCAACAGACACCAATGCCAACCTCTTTTAACTATCCTAGTATTGTTAGTAATGTTCATAGACTACCTCAAATGTTTCAACAACCAACATCCTACCATGTTCCTAATAATCCACAACAACAGTACTTTCAACAACAGACTTACCCAACTAACTTCACATACACACATACTCAGCCTCTTCCAACACATCAATATGTACCACCTACACTTGGTCTTCCATCTGCTCAAACAACTGCATCATTATTTGTTCCAAGTACAACAACTGTTACTAGTGGAAACACGGATCAGTCACTCACTACAACATCTAGTGTTGTGTAGCAAACATTTTCTGTAGGTGTCAATGCAATGGAGACTACACAGGAAAGCATCACTAGCCTAGAGGATTTAGTTGAATCATAATGTGATATTGTATGTATGATTTTACATTTTGGTATGTTTTCTAGGGTATTGCTGGTCGAAAAACATATCAAAATGTTACACATTACTTACTCTATATGCATGGGGTCATATTTGTGTTTTCCTTTCCAAAGATTCAATAGAACTTACTCTATCAATTCCAAAACATTACCTGCCTGTTAGAATGTTGCCTTGTTCTGGACATGTTGTTTGGACCATCCATTAGAAAAAACTGGGTTTAGGGAAAAAATGCATGCACATAAACTACTACACTAACATTCAGACACCTTTATTAATAAAAATCCACCCACTATGCAGTATCTGCATATGGTCTGGTCCCATACTTGTATTCCAATAGTGTCAAACAAATTATGTTTGCGTGACATTATTGCATAATAAAGTATGGTGTTTTGTATGGGCTAATGTCCCTGACAAAATTTAGTTAAAACAAAAATAGAATACAGGGTGTTTTGCAAAAGATAACAGACATACATAGGTTAAATAATAAATCTGGACTAATTTTGTTCAAAAACAATTTGCCATATTTTTATTAGTCATGTACATTCAGTTGTACTGTTACTTGCAAATCAAAAATTCCTGATTTTATAGCAATAAAGTTAAATCACAATAGCTTATTGTGACCACAAACACAACCAACCAACAAAAATACCACAAATTATACCTATGTATGGTCATTTTCTCTTTTGTATTGCATATGTGTTTGTGATTATGTAACCAAGTGATAAAAAACTCTAATAATGTCAAATTTATACATGACTATGGCGATTTAAACTAAAATAATCTTTAAACTGATTCCTCACTTGTAGACCAGAAGTGGACACATTAGTTCTAACACTACCATTCTCTACAAATGGTGCATTTAAAGCTGGCAACTCCTCAATGTCTTAGTTATTACTTTCATGTAATCTACAGTAATTATGTAACACTACTGTAGCTTTAATGACAGCCTTGATGGTGGTTGGTTGGAGTTGGATCGTGGTTTGATAAATGCGCCATCTTGAGGCCAAACTGCCAAAGGCACGTTCAACATAGCAACGTGCTCTGGCCAATTTGCTATTAAATAGGGCTTTTGATCTGTCCAGCCCCCTTCTGGGATATGGACGCATCAAATGCCTAGACAATGCAAACCCCTGATCTGCAACCATGACAAAAGGAACAATAGGGCCATCAGTACCAGGCAATGGTCTTGGTGCAGGCAAACTTAAACTATCAGACATTAATCGTCTTGCTAAACGTGAGCTCCTGAAAATGCGTGCATCTGAGGCACTGCCATAGGCCCCAATATCAGCAAATAAAAAGCAGTAGTTTGTATCTACCATGGCCAAAATAACTACAGAAAAAAACTTATGATAATTAAAATATCTTGAAGCAGAGTTAGGTGGTTTCTTCACTCTAATGTGCTTTCCGTCAATGGCGCCAATACAATTAGGGAAAGCTGTTTTCACCAAAAATTCATCTGAAATGTGTATCCATTCCTGTGTTGAAGGCAGCTGCATGACAAGATGCCTAAGAGTCTCCCATAGCACAGTGCCGGTATGCAGGATAATCTTGCCAATTGTCGACCTTCCGAATAAAAATTCGAAATGTAGACTGCTGATGGATTGCCCAGTTGCAAGGTAACTGAAATAGAAAAAAAACATAACATTACTTTGACTATTCAAGTTGTATTTCAAAACAAAAATTTGTGTCATCCAATGACTGGTGAAATACTGTGTATGACTATTATTTTATTGCTTTTGTTGGAAAAAATTATGTGTTGAAATTTACTTTCCATATTGGAAAAATAGTTATTTTTCTGTTTAATAAACAAGCTTGTTTGATTTATGACTCTTGTTTCTTTAATTTTAATAGAGATAGAATGGTAGATGTGAGCACTCAGATCTTATTTTGAGATTGCAATGAGGTTATGTGATCTATCTAAGTTTTCAACAAATACCTACATTTAAAATTACATAATTTAAACAAAATGATGCCTTTGAGATTTAACATGTATTTCAAAATAACAGATAAAGCATGAGTATACATGACAACACCTACCGTAAAGTCACCAACAGTCGTTCCTCAGGGGAGATGCTGAGGCGCATACAGGTGTCCTGATGCTTCAAACGATGGTACACAAGGCCAAGGATGTTGTCAAATGAATTCATGGTGAGATGGCAGTAGGCTTGGAATTTTGGTGGAAATTTCCGCATTTCGCCATAGAGAATATTAAAATGCCCATGTGTTTTCCTGAGCTTCACAAGAGGGTGAATCCACATCCTTCTCTCCATTGGTGGCTCTTCTTCAATCATATGTCGCCTAACCCCAAATCTCCTAGATATCAACCAGAGCAAAAACATGGTTGCTTCATTGGAGAGAGACATTTTGGAGTGTGTCTAATGTGAGAATGAGCTCAGAATCCATGTTTTTTAAGGTTCTTTTAAGCAAACTAACCAAATTGGGTAGTTAATTGACCAATTTAACACACCAGGAGCACATTATGATGGGCTAACAAGGTTATTTGTGTGAAATTATGGATCTTAAAAAACGGACTGCACACGTGCGTATCTTATGTCAATATGGACATTCCACACGCACACACGGCTCGCATACGCCATCACACGGATGCCATACGTACCGGAGAAACTCCCCTAAAAAACGGAACACGGACCCGAAAAGCGGACCGTAAGACACGTACGTTTTTTTGCGTTAGTGTGTTTTAGGCCTGTGGCAGTGTGATAAAAAAACATCTTTTTTACAGTGTTCACCAGACAGACTAAACAATGTGACCGTTTTATAGCTTAGGTTTTTCTTTATTCAAGAATACAAATCATGTGTACCTTATTTAATTATTCGTACATGAAAAGGTCCTTTTTAAAGGAGAAAAAAATCGTCCGTAATTTTTTTGTGCTTTATTATTTACAAAATGTATTGATTTGTTCTTTTTTTACTTTTTTACTAAAGGCAGCGTTACACGCTACGATTTATCTGACGATATGGCGTCGGGGTCACGGTTTTCGTGACGCACTTCCGTCATCGTTAGCGACATCGTTGCGTGTGACACCTACGTGCGACTCCGAACTATCGCAAATAGGGTGAAAATCGTTGATCGCTGACACGTCGTTCAGTTTCAAAATATTGTTTGTCGTTTGGAATGCAGCAGACATATTGCTACGTTTGACACCCTGCCAACGACGAACAACATCCACACGACCGCCTTGGTCAAACAATATATCGCTGAATGATGTAGCGTCGTTTGTGAGATGTGTAGGCGTGACCGCTAATAAATGACCTATGTGCGATCTCGGCAAATCGTAACAACGATCTGGGCGTGTCACATCGCTAACGAGATCGCTAGCGATATCGTTGTATGTAAAGCAGCCTTAAGACCTACTACTTACACACTAAACAGAGGGATTGCTTTTCTAGGAGACTGCAAAACGTATGTATTACAGGTTATTAGACCTGTTAGTTTTACATTGACTCACATGGCCTGTTAGACCCTACTTATGGTTGCAGGTGGGGTAGGGGGAAGGGATGAAGAGGCAGGCACAACTGATATTGTGTCGCCCAGGGTTATGGGGTAATCGGTCCCGGGCAGTGTTTAACTGGGGAATGTCACTTTGTTGGTCGTTGCCCAGTTCCATTCCCTGGGTGCTTTTTGAAAAGGGGCTAATTACAGGGGATTGTTGAATAAAGTTTATACATGAAGCCACTTGCGGTTTTGCGGCTATGTGCATGAAGCCACCACTGCACAATGTTTACTACTGGGGCTGGTGGTAAGGCCCTGTCACACACAGAGATAAATCTGTGGTTGCAGTGAAATTGTGGACAATCAGTGCCAGGTTTGTGGCTGTGTACAAATGGAACAATATGTCCATGATTTCCCTGCAACCACAGATCTGCCAAAGATTTATCTCTGTGTGTGATGGGGCCTTTAGTGGCAGCCTGGATGTTAGACCCTCCACTAGCAGGGCCGGGCCCCAGAGGGTAGGTGATGTGACGGGTGTCGAAAGAAGGTAGGCCACACAAGGGTTTCAGTGCAACTGGTTCTTTACTCACTTTCTGGTGGTAACTGGTCACCCGAGGCTGATTGGTCTTAACCGCAGGTCCCATTAGTCCCAGTGCCGGTTTTGTGACCTGGTGGCTTCTTTCCCCTGCACCTGTCTTTGGTTGGTGGGTCCCCGTGGCATAGAGTGGCTGGGGGTCCCATCCTGGTTGTCTGCTTCAGCAGTCCATATGACTGTAGTGTGAACCTTGTGGGGTTGGAGTCTCTGGTCCTCTCCCTGGTTCTCCCTTTGCTACTGAGTCCCGAACTTCAAGGTCAGTGAGGTCCTTCATGGTCCCCTCACTGTGCAGATTTTATCAGGTCTGCCTGGAGCTTTTGCCTGACCTTGGATTCTGTACCCCGTTGGTGAGTAATTCCGGGAGTACTCCACCGTACTCCACTGGCAACTAACTGCCTGGGCCCTCAGGTCACTGTTCACTCTGGTCAGTCCATTTGCTCACTTTCACTGTCAAACTCTTTTTGCCTCCACTGTCTAACTGTCCAATGTTTGCCCCTCCCACTGGTTGTCTAGTGGACTGGAGTGTCTCCACCTCTAGGCGGCCATCCATTGGTCCGACCCTAGCCTTGTACCAATCTATGGGGGATGATTGGGGAAAACAGGGATTACCTGGAGTGTTTGTGTGTTACCGGCATTGGTTTTCCGGGTCCCTAGGGGGTAGGCCCTGCATCCTGGTGGGGATGCAGTACTTCGTAGCTCCCTGATGGCTTCAGGGGTGCTAAAATATAGTATCTGATCATTTCTATTAAAATCAAAAAAGGTCCGTGGAGCTTCTGTTAGGAGTCTCTACACAGAAAATAGCCAGATATCCCTCCGGGAAGGACCCAGCCAAGGATTGGCTCTGTTTAAGAAGACCACCATAACCACCATATTAAGTGGCCCATTTAGACTAACAAGCCTTTTCATATGACCCAGGATATATGCCAGATCAGAATCCCAATTTGCAGACACGGTGTTTTGGGGTGATTGCCCCTCGTCAGTGCAAAGTGTGGGTAACTGATCTGGCCTATGAGAAGCTAATGGGGGACCATGGGGGAAGACTATTCTCCTTATGGAGACCTGACAAACCAGTCCGGCTGTCAGTGGTAAGGGGACTTATAGCTGCAATGCCCCTCTGGGAATTATTCAATTTGTCTCTCCAGGAAAGGAGACAAACTCTAGCACCACTGGAGAGACAATTTGAAATTGGGATTCTGATCTGGCATATATCCTAGGTCATATGAAAAGGCTTGTTAGAAGGCCACTTTTAACTTTTAGGATTGCTACTTCCAATAGGTGGCGCTAGAGTTTGTCTCCTTTCCTGGAGAGACAATTTGAATAATTCTGAGAGGGGCATTGCAGCTATAAGTTCCCTTACCACTGACAGCCGGACTGGTTTGTCAGGTCTCCATAAGGAGAATAGTCTTCCTCCTAATATATAACGCATGTATGCAAAATTAGGTAACTAAGAAAGTACCCATTCCCACCATCTACCATCATCTTGTGTAATGTGATTAATGTAGTATATTTATTTCTACTTGTGGGATTTATAAATTTAGCCACCAAACAAGACAATCAGCCTACTGCTTTAGCAGCATATGCTGCTACTGTGAGTGTTCCTACAATTATTAGGGATAATCCTAGTATCTATGATTTTGTTAACAATTTTACATCTTGTGTATATGATAAAGAGGTCACTCGCTATATTGTTACATCTCATATTATTTCCTGCACTCATACTTTTGAACTTTTCATTTGTATGAGAGCCACAAATAATAGCAATCTCCCCATGCCTTGTCTAATTCTTTATTTGTAATCGTTGACCTCTGCCTATTTTGCTTTTATCACAAGTTATCTGATAAATCAGCTGGTGTAATACTTTGAGTCCTTATGGTAATCATCTCTTTTGTTAGCGAATGTTCCCCAGTGCAGTTCATGCAGGCACAATACAGATTGGAGGGGAAGTTTTGGGTCACATCCTCTTCTGTGTCTTCATTTATGTAAAGGAGTCAATAGTGCCTCCATACAAGTTTTTAATATATTGTCATCACTGGTAGTCTTTGTCATACAAAAATGGCTCATGTTCATCAGCTGAGCCAAGTAAACCCATAAATTTTGTTTGGTTTTCCATAAGGCTACATTTTCCATGGTTGGTCTCTCTGTTTTCGGTCTGAAGATTGATTGGCTTCTGACGAAAGTAGAACCATGTACATGGTGGCGCCAATGATGCAACATTTCCAGATTTCGATCTAAAGGGACAAAAATACACATATTATTCATCTGTCAGTTGGGATGTAGTCCCACTTTTCTTGTTTCATAACTATCAACACATTCAGCAGGTTCTGGAATACCTTTGTCACTCAATTATTTCACCCAAATGTTTGCACAATCATTGATAGGATGTGAAGATCTAAATCATTTATCTTCTCTGCACAACTGTAGGAGCTCTTTCTCTGTCTATCCGCATTGTAGAGAGACTGTACTAGCAACTGAGATATTCTATCTACCTTCTGCATTGTCATGTCACTTTCTACACTATTCATTAGAAGTACCTTAATTAATAATCCTGATCTATCCCTTCTCTCGTACCTGAATTCAGTTTAAGGCCAAATCTGACCTTTGGACCACCAAAATGCTAAGGTGCCATTTACAAACCTATTGTGGTCCTGATTGAAAATAAAGAACACACATACAAAAAAAAAACAACAACCATAAGGTAAACATCAATACCCATTCATCACAATGGGATGATTACTTGTTTATTGTTTTAGTCTCATTGCTCTGATATCATGTGAAACTTTGGTCTCCAGTCAAAAAAGAAGCACAAACACAATTAGAATACAAGCTCAAATAATACACAAAATATAATTTTATCCAGTCCATTATCCATATGCTAAAAGATTCACATCTAACTGGTATATTGTGTTGTATTAATTAGCAGCAGGGGTATGGCAATCTGTGACCAACCGAAGAATAGGCAAAATAATTGCCCTTCCAATAGACCATACACTGGCATCCCGCTGGTTTCCAGTCTCTCCTTTGTGAACATTTGGGTGGCTTTACACTATTTGAGAGCAAGAATGGCTTTTATATTACTTTTCTCTTTACCTGTCTCTGTATATTCTGTATTCCTGGTGGCAATCTCCTCTATGGCCTCAGTATTACTCTTAGCTTTTTCAGTCTCCTCTATGGCCTCAACATTACTCTCATCTTTTTCCCCCATCCATCTTCCATTTCAGATGGAGACATCTTGGTGGGAGATGATGACAGCCTCCTCTGCAGGGCTTTCATTTCCTGTACCAAGCATTTGAATTCAGCATAAAGATCCTCAAATCCCGGTGCTGTGGGCTTTGCTGGTGACAATGAGAAAGTGGGCCCTCTTTCACCCCGTGTCCTGCTGTGCCCCTGCGGTGGAGATGCAGAATCTTTTGCTGCAACCTTTTTATGATGTGAAACCCCTGACCTTTTTATTGAGTCTTCTCCTTTGATACAATTTTCTCTTTTTATACAATTTCCACATCTCGTCAGTACTAATCCCGTCTATTTTACCCCAGGGAACACCATCCTTTATCAGGGCATAAACATATCTCTCCTTGTAACACGGTATCTATGATTTTTACCACGTTTGACATTGTCACACTGTTTTTCAAAGGGAAAATTATCTCTCTGTTTGGGACCCCATTCTCCCAGATCCCCTAACTGTCGGATCAACTCCAATGTATTGGAGATGGTTTTCCCAATCTGATTTACCATTATCGCCATCATGACACATTTATAAGCTGGAGGGGCATTTCTAATGATACTGTGATGCCCTGGCAAAACCAGGTAGTCACAGATAGGTCCCTACACAACACCTTTCCCCATCTAGGAAACACACAGCTGACCTGAAACCCTAGTTACCCCCCTTTAGGGCAAGACAGGCACACCAGTGGGCGGGACCAGGCGGTCATGGAACGCCCACCTAGGGGTCTAGACAGCCCCGGGCGGGAAAACAGTCAGTCAAGATTTGCTTTGGAGTTCGAGTTGGAAGGAGTGTGGGCTGGGGCTGGGTGTGGCTCCAGCAGAGGAGGTTCGGGTTGGGCGGTGCCGGGGTCGGAGCCCTGGTGCCTTGGCTAGGTGGCGGACGGTGGTCTCCGGCAGCGGGAGACGGGGGGATTGCTCAGCAGATCCGAGGGGGACCGGAGAAGGGTTGGAGCCCACCGGTACCGACACCGGAGACCCGTCCGGAAACCGTGCACACAGGGGGTACTCGGACCCTGAAGCTAGGACTTAAGATAGCGGCTTAGCTAATTAACCGATTGGGGGCAGGATTGTGGGTCATGTCCCGGCCTAGGTTCCGAGGGGTAGACGGCCACCCAACGAGAGGAATAGGGCCACCGCCAGGGCCTGTAGGTCCCACGGGTCAGCGTCAGACGGGCACGGCTCCTCAGGCCAAATCCAGCCAGGAGCGGACTCCCGTGTTCACACCGGGAAGTCAAAACACACAACAACACAAGTGCAGAGGAAAGGACGGCGACCACCAGCCCGGGTGGGGAAGCAGAGTACAACCGGTCACGGCGGCCGGCCACCAACACCTTGGTTTACTAAAAGACTCGTGTGGTTTTCTTCCAAAGTGAGTAGACAACTCTCCCCCCCGGTACATCTGGGCCTGCAAGCCCTTGCCAACACCACACCCTTCACAGAGACACTGGGCCCCGGGGAAACCACCCTTACCCACGGAGGGGTTAACATCCAGCTGCCAGTACATCTCCCCCGGGTGTTCTCTACAACAGCAGCAGTGGTGTCCCACTTCACCACACACCGTGGGTGGCGTCACGAACATTTTATAAACAATCCCATACAAATACGTCCTCCTTTTTATTTGGAGTGTCCGGGCGACCCCTTGAGCCATACCGTAGGCCCTGGATCCGAGCAGCATCGGCTGCTGGCACGGGGGTGGCACATGCCGATTTCTAATAGATACACTTACAACAACTTGCATGTAATCGTCATATGTACTTGCTGAAATGGCATTTTTCATAGCCTCCTCCTTCAATCTCACAATCTTTCAATGTAAACCATGGTTTTTCATTGGCCGGCCAGTCCGTCTCAGATGGGTATTTATGCTTCAATGCCATAGCCACAACATCCAACATACTACACACCACATGAGGTCGCTGAATTATCAAGGAACTAAATGCCTCCTTCACTACAGGTTCATGGCTGAGTTGAACAAACTTTGGGCCATCCACAGCATCCACCTGTACTCCATGAGCTCCCATCTCCCACAATCTGACTGCCCAAGCTATCAAAAGTTAATTTGGCCTTTGTGAAAAACAATCATGAAGCTGACTGCAATCATCTACTACCATATTACTGTTCTGTTTTCCTGTAGCTGTTTCTACAACTCGTCTCCAATGTATAGGATGAACTTTTACTTGGTTAAGAGGAGGATCAATTTCCTTCTCCTCACTGACATGTTCATCCTTCTGTTCTTTGTTTGTGACTTTTTCAGAATCAGTTCAGTTCTGTATGTCACCATTCCACTCATCTAAGTTCCCCTCTGTCCCTGCTCTTGCTATGGCCAAAGCTTTCTTTTTATTCTTCTTTCCTCTCTTCTTTCTGTATTTATACTGCTCTATACATACAGCAGCCTTTTCTGCATCATGCTGATATCCATTACATTTGTCTACTGAGAACCTATTCTGACACTGTGCTGTAACCAATGCAGTCTGGGACTCACACAATTGTCTTTCCAATTCCTCAACTTTTGTTAACATACGTATTTGTTCCTCATGCTGTTGTCTATATGCAGACAACAGGATCCATCTACGCCTACCATCAGCGCCCAGTTTTTTACCTTTTTCCACTTTTACTTTCTGCAAGCATTCAACCACATCAACAGGTTCAGCATTTTTCAAACATTTGTCCCATGGTTCACGCAAACCAACACTGTGCGACCACTTGTTATCATAGGGCGTCTGTTCCCAACCTGAAATCTCAATGCATTCACTCACAACCACTTTTTTCTTAAAAAGATGCATGTTTTATGCAATATCACATTGCACCAAAAATAACTTCAAAGACTTCTGCGTATCCTGCCGACTACGCCAATGTTTTGCCAAATTATTTAGCACTACGGTTTAGATACGGCTTTAAAGAAGGCAATTAAGTAATTTTATTATAAAGGGTAATAATGAAATAGAAACTTAAAGGAAAAGTATGATATTTTGAACACTTTTGTATATTCAACATACAAAAGTTAAGTACATTTAAATACTTACATCACCAAGGAGCTTTTGAACATCATCTGTCTGGAAGTCAGAGAAGGATGACATAGACAGAACTCCTGGAAATTCCAACTCTGACCGGACGTCACGGTGCAGGTACATGAGCTGGTCTTTGCTATATTTCATCTGAACTTAACCCCTTCAGCCCCGGGGCACTTTCCGTTTTTGCGTTTTTGTTTTTTGCTCCCCTTCTTCCGAGAGCCGTAACTTTTATATTTTTCCGTCAATCTTGCCATATGAGGGCTTGTTTTTTGCGGGACAAGTTGTACTTTTAAATGAAACCATAAGTTTTACCATATGGTGTACTGGAAAGCAGCAAAAAAATTCCAAGTGTGGATAAATTGCAAAAAAAGTGTGATGGCACAATAGTTTTTGGGATGTTTTATTCACGGTGTTCACTATATGGTAAAACTGATGTGTGGGTATGATGCCTGAGGTCGGTGCGAGTTTGTAGACACCAAACATGTATAGGTTTACTTGTATCTAAGGGGTTAAAAAAATTCACAAGCTTGTCCAACAAAAGTGGCGTACGTTTTGCGCCATTTTCCGAAACCCGTAGAGTTCTCATTTTTTGGGATCTATGGCTCAGTGACGGCTTATTTTTTGCGTCTCGAGCTGATGTTTCCAATAGTAGAATTTTTGCGCAGATGCTATGTTTTTATCGCCTGTTATTGCATTTTGCGTAAAACTTGCGGCGACCAAAAAACGTAATTTTGGCGTTTGGAATTTTTTTGCCACTACGCCGTTTACCAATCAGATTAATTGATTATATATTTTGATAGATCGGGCATTTCTGAACGCGGCGATACCAAATATGTATGTATTTATTTCTTTTTTAACCCTTTAATTTTCAGTGGGGGGAAAGGGGGGTGATTTGAACTTTTAGGTTTTTTGTTCTTTTTTTAATTTTTTAAAACTTTTTTTTACTTTTTTTATTTTATTTTACTAGTCCCCCTAGGGGGCTATAGCGATCAGCAATCCGATTGCTGATCGCTATACCGCTGTAAACAGCAGAAATAGTCACTTTCTTTTTTCCTCTGCTCCATGCCGAGGAAAAAGGAAAGTGAAACTTAGTAGCAGCAGGCATCATCACATGACCCTGTGCTACGATGGCAACCACCGAACGTCACGTGATCACTCACGTGACGTCTGGAGGGGGCGGCGGTAAGTAAAAAACATGGCCGCGCGCATATAGATCTCGCTGCCAGACTTTGGCAGCGAGATCTAAGGGGTTAATGTTCTGGGTGGAATGCGATTCCACTCGGAACATGTAGGCACACATGTCAGCTGTTGAAAACAGCTGATATGTGTGCCGATCCACGCCGCCTGCCCGCGGCAGGGGGCGGGGCTTACCGGGACACGATCCATGACGGAAAGATCCGTCCATGGTCATGAAGGGGTTAAATAGAGGCTTGCACAAAAATTACAAGCCTTAAAGTTAATGTGTTGTAGTCTTATTGATACATGCCTTCCAATGGCCAATCTTTGGGCATAGATGAATCAGAGCTAGAACACACATCAGATAATGGGGAAATAAACCCACACAATTCAAATCTCCTAAGAATGCACATCAGATATTTGAGCTAGGTAAATTACAAAGTTTCTGTACAATGGATATATTGTCTGTCTGTGTATATAAAGCAAATCAAAAAGGTCCATGGAGCCTCTGTTAGGAGTTTCGACACGGAAAATAGCCAGATATCTCTTCGAGAAGGACCTAGCCAAGGAGTGGCTCTTTTTAGGAGACCACCATAACCACCATATTAAGTGGCTCTTTTAGTTAATATCCAGCGCTTGACAAGTTTAAAGATATGACCAGGGATATATCAAGGCCAGGTATCCATCTATAGACAGCTGTTTTTGGGTATTGCCCTTCATCAGTGTGGAGTAGGATTTTTGCCAGGTGGGAGAAATGCCTAGTAGACCAGCAAGACAAAACAATCATTGATCTCGGGGAGGCCAGCCAGAGAAAACACTGCCGGCAGCCAGCGAAGGCGCTCAACACAGTGAAATCCTAGGTGCATTGCCCCCTGGGAAATATGCAAATCAAAAAGGTCCGTGGAGCCTCTGTTCGTAGTCTCGACACGGAAAATAGTCAGATATCCCTCTGAGAAGGACCTAGCCAAGGAGTGGCTTTTTTTTTGGAGACCACCATAACCACCATATTAAGTGGCCCTTTTAGTCAATATCCAGCTCTTGATGAGTTTAAAGATATGACCAGGGATATACCAAGGCCAGGTATCCATCAACAGACAGCTGTTTCGGGGTATTGCCCATCAGTGTGGAGTAGGATTCTGGCCAGGGCCTCCCTGACGAAGGCTATCACTGAAACGTGCATTGGATGGGACTTGGCGCCATTCCAGCAGTAAGTGCCGTTTGGACTAGCTTATGCCTGCCACAGTGTTTCACCCCTTATTACAGTGATTCGTTTGCTATTATGCTTATATATATCTATGTGGGATTTACTCCTGTATCTGTATTTTGGGTTTTTTTTCTGTAGGCTTTCCTTGTAATCGGCATTTATATAGCTTTCTGCTGCTCTGGTATGCCACCTTGTGTACCTTTTCTGTAATTGCACCTCACCTTTTAATATATCTAATATATAAAGCTCAGTGTATGTGTGTGTGTATGTGTGTATGTCCGCTAAGGGAATTTGCACCGTCGCATTTACAATCACAAAATTTTGCACAGACACTCCATGTGACTCAGGGAACGTCATAGACTATGTTTGGGCAGGAAAATTTAACCCCGTGCTTTCCAGTTACTCTACAAAAATCCTGCAGCCATTAAACTGAATGGAGCTGGGAGCTATAGGCTATAAATAGCAACTGTCAGTGGTTGCTATAGGAACAAAATAAACTGTTAGTATAAGATAGGATAGACGGATAGAGAGAGACAGAAAAAGACAGACAGAGAGAGACAGCCGAGCAAAGAGACAGCCGGGCAAAGAGACAGCCTGGCAAAGAGACAGACCTGGAAAGAGACAGACCTGGAAAGAGACAGACCTGCAAAGAGACAGACGGTCAAAGAGACAGACGGGCAAAGAGACAGCCCGGCAAAGAGACAGCCCGGCAAAAAGACAGCCCGGCAAAGAAAGACGGGGAAAGAGACAGAGAGAGAGAGAGACAGACAGATACAGAGATTGAGACAGACTGATGCAAATACAGAGAGCTAGAAACAGACAGACAAGTAAAGAGACAGACAGCGAGACAGACAGACAGCGACACACAGACAGAGACTGGGAGAGAGACAGAGAGACAGTTACTATCCCGGGCAATGCCCGGGTCTTACAGCTAGTCTAAGGCCGGAGTCACACTTGCGAGTGCCTCGCATATAACTTGCGCGAGTCTCTCATTGTATCACCCGGAACGGCCGCACACTCTCCTGACAAGAGTGTCTCTGCTGCATAGAGATACATGCAATCGACCAGCTCCTGTCAGGAGAGTGTGCGGCCGTTCCGGGTGATACTACGAGAGACTCGTGTGAGTTACACGCAAGGCACTCGCAAGTGTGACACCGGCCTAATATATAAAGCTGAGTGTATGTGTGTGTGTGTGTGTGTGTGTGTGTGTGTGTATGTATGTATGTATGTATGTATGTCCACTAAAGGAATTTGCACCGTCGCATTTACAATCACGAAATATTGCACAGACGCCCCATGTGACCCAGGGAACGTCATAGACTGTTTGGGTGGGAAAATTTAACCCCGTGCTTACCAGTTACTCTACAAAAATCCTGCAGCCATTAAACTGAATGGAACTGGGAGCTGCAGGCTATAAATAGCAACTGTCAGTGGTTGCTGTAGGAACAAAATAAACTGTTAGTATAACAAGCTTATGTGTGAGGTAAAAAGATGTTGGTGGTGAGACGGATAAAGAGAGACAGAGACACAGACAGAGATAACCGGGGAAAGAGACAACCGGCGAAAGAGACAGCCCGGGGAAAGAGACAGCCCGGGGAAAGAGACAGCCCGGGGAAAGAGACAGCCCGGGGAAAGAGACAGCCCGGCGAAAGAGAGAGCCGGGGTAAGAGACAGCCCGGGGAAAGAGACAGCCGGGCAAAGAGACAGCCGGGCAAAGAGACAGATGGGCAAAGAGACAGACGAGCAAAGAGACAGCCGGACAAAGAGACAGCCAGACAAAGAGACAGCCGGACAAAGAGAAAGAGAGTGACAGACAGATACAGAGACTGAGACAGATATACTGATGCAAATACAGACAGAGAGATAAAAACAGACAGACAAGGAAAGAGACAGACAGCGAGACAGACAGACAGTGACACAAAGAGACTGGGAGAGAGACAGAGAGACAGTTACTATCCCGGGCAATGCCCGGGTACTACAGCTAGTATTACAATAAACATTATTTATTTTACAGACTGTTTCTGATCCCTTTTTTGTGAATTGGTCTACAGTAAAATCCTAGGTGGATGGATACCTGGGCTTGGTATATTTCTGGTCATATCTTTAAACTCATCAAGAGCTGGACATGGACTAAAAGGGCCACTTAATATGGTGGTTATAGTGGTCTCTTAAAAAGAGCCACTCCTTGGCTAGGTCCTTCTCGGAGGGATATCTGGCTATTTTCCATGTCGAGGCTTCTAACAGTGGCTCCACGGACCGTTTTGATTTGCATATTTCCTAGAGGGCAATGCACCTAGGATTTCACTGTGTTGAGCGCTTTGCTGGCTGCCGGCCGTGTTTTCTCTGGCTGCTCTCCCCAAGATCAGTGATTGTTTTGTCTTGTGTACATAAAGCAAACACACAAAAACCTTAAGGATACACAAAGTTTTTGTAACAATGAACACTTTGTCTGTCTGAATCAACAGTATGTTATAGACGTTGCCACTAGAAGAGCGGAACCAGTGGCTGGAAAAGCTACCTGACCTAGTTGATATGTACAACAATATCCCTTCCAGCTCAACGGAATGCACCCCAGCATAACTGATGAGGGCTCGCCCCGGCCGGCTACCGGTGGATCTGGACATGGGGTTGGAAGCCCCGGAAGCACTCCCTTCAACAGCTGAATGGGACACTCAGCGGAGGGTGCAGTACCGACAAATCCAGGAGTACGTTGAAAAGAACTTGAGTCGGAGTCGGGAACAGCAGGAGCAGCGCTTCAATCAGAAGGCGTCTGCTGGTCCTTTCCAGCACAAGCTGGATTATCAGTGGGAGCAAACCCCATATGTCATACAGCCCACAGGATGGGAGAATGGGAAGGCTTACCAGATCAGTCGTGACCAGGGGGGAACTCTGGCCACAGTTTCCCGGGACCATTTAAAGAGGTGCCCACCAGCATTGAGGGTGGCAGCTGAAACTCCGGTTCCCAGACCGGCGGAGAAGGCAAAAGAGGTAATCCACACCATGATGGGTGATTTTCCAGCAGACTGGCCTACACAGAAAGGCGCGGTGATTCTTCCAGTGATATTATTCCCACAACCCGTGGATGAGGAAGTGATGGAAGTAGTCAACCATGAGCCAGTGCCCAGGGATGAACCTGTACCCAGCTCCCCTATGCCTCCGCCTGCCCCACACGATAGCAGGGAGGAGGAACTGATGATTCCCTCTGCCACACTGCCTGTCACCACTGACACCGGGCCCCGGAAGTCCACTCGTCCCAACCTAGGTAGACCCCCACTTAGGTACAGGGAAACTACTCTTTAGGGGGGGGGGGAATTTGTGTGTGTTGAAAGTACCGTTTGAAAGTGTTAACCAATGATAAGTAAATAATTATCGAAGTTTACCTGATTTCAAACCTGATTGAACCGGTCGTTGCCGGCAGCTGTTGTCCCCGTGGGGACTGTTTACATGTATGCGTAGAAACTACTACGGACAAGCCTGAGAACTGGCAGGGCAACCACGAACTTGTGGTTTGTAAATAAAAATGTTTTATGGCTAAACCGTTACCGCCTCCGGAGAGGCTGGTTTGGAGGATGGACCTGGAGGGAAGTGATGGCCCAGGCCCGCCACTACCGCAACCGGTGGCGATCCTCCGGGGGTTTCAGGGTTTCCCCATGGACGTGGGTCCCCTGAAAAGGACAGAACCCGCTCGGGTAACTTGTGCTGGACTAGGGTCAAGGGGTGCTGCCCATTTGCTTAGGGGCAGCATCAGGGCCAGGTTGCTTGGGTGGGAGAGAGCGGAAGCCGAAACCGTTTAGTAACGTTTAAGAATATGCCTCCCGATGTGGGAAGAAGTTAATATAATTGTAACCTGTTTTACTGTTTATCTTTTCAGTTGTGAAAATAAAACCGGTGATGGACGGGCAGCCCGCGGACGGTCTGCATTTTACTAAGGGGGAATGTGGCGCCCTGGACAAGCCAGGTCGTCACAGAACAACACCAACACACCCCACACTCCCGGTCAGGCACACCGAAGTCAGACAAAAACCCTTGTTGCCTTCCTCCAGGGGCTGATGTTCACACCAGGGGGTGGGCCAGGCGGGTGATCCCACCCACCGAGGAGTTCACAGTCCTGGAGGCGGGAAAAGAGTCAGTTTCAGTTTGAGAGTGAAGTGGCAAAGGAGCAGACAGAAAGTGGTCCGGGTGTGTGGCCCGGACGGATCAGCAAGGTTGGCAGACGGTGGTGACCGCCTGCAGGAGAGGCCTATTGGAGCTAGCCGTAAGGACCGTGGATGGGCGGTGGCCCGGCGGTACCGGACCGGTACGCAAAGAGAAGCCAGCACCATCCGGCAGGGGCTTACGGACCCCGGCAAGGCTAGGAGTCGCCGTGAATTTGCCAAATCCGTTAGCGAAGGGAACCTCCTGGGTTTCCCAGCAGCCAAGTCCCGACAGAAGGCAACAGTCCAACCGAGAGAGGGAAACACAGTCACCGCCAAGGCTAAAGTTCCCAGGGCCAGAGCCTGCGGGCAAAAAGGGCTCCTTCAGCAACCTTCAAGCTGGGGAGCGGGTTACCGGTGGGAACCCATTGGAACCATTACACTACACAGGAGCAGGGAAAGGCAGTCACCATCAACCTGCCGGGAGGAGAAACACCGTAGCCGTCTGTGGGACCCCTCCATCCAGCCGTTTGTTTTACCGGAGACTCTGTGTACATCATTGGCTGAGTGAGTACCACCGTGCCGTGCGGCACAGCGCTGCCCTCGCGACCCTGCACCTCACCAGGCCCCGTAACCCGCCTGCAATCCATCCCTACCCCATCACCGGGCCCCGGGACAACCAACCCCCCTACCCACGGAGGGGAGAACTAACATCCAGGCTGCTCCCTGTCATCGCTCCCGGGATCCCCGTCCAGAGCAGTGGTGGTGTCACCAATCTCACCACAACCGTGGGTGGCGTCACGGACAATCTCAAATCCCCACAATCAATCCCCACCCTTTTCACTCACGGGCGAGGAACGCCGCTCGAGTCCCCGGGATCCGGCCCACCGCTCGAACCACCACCGAGCAGCAGCCGCAGCAGCAGCGGCCGGACCCGAGCAGTGGGAGAGCGCAGCGTCCCCTCCTCCATCCGCGACAAGTGCAGCAAAGCCCAGACAGATGTTAGTGGTAGGGGACTCTATAATTAGGCGGACAGACAAGGTCATTTGTCGCCGAGACCGTGAATGCCGAACAGTGTGTTGTCTGCCGGGTGCTCGGGTTCGGCATATTGCGGATCGGATAGACAGATTGCTGGGTGGGGCTGGGGAAAACCCAGCGGTCATGGTGCACATTGGTACTAATGACAAATTAGAGGCAGGTGGAAGGTCCTTAAAAATGATTACAGGGAACTAGGAGAGAAGCTGAAGTCCAGGACCTCCAAGGTGGTGTTTTCAGAAATACTACCGGTGCCACGAGCGTCACTAGAAAGACAGCGGAAGCTTCGGGAGATAAATACGTGGCTTAGAAATTGGTGCAGGAAGGAAGGGTTTGGGTTCATGGAGAACTGGCCAACTTCTCAGTCGGCTACAGGCTCTACGGTAGGGACGGGCTGCACCTCAATGGGGAAGGTGCAGCTGTGCTGGGGGAGAAAATGGTCAGACGGATGGAGGAGCTTTTAAACTAGGATCTGGGGGGAGGGAGGGTAGTGGAGCAAAAAAGGGGATAGATAGAGCAGATAGAGACAGTGAGATGGTAGGGGTCAATGAAGGATTAGGGGGGGATGGGACATGCAAGGAACGTAGGGAGGCTAGGAGTAATAAAGGTGTTAATAGGATTAAATGTCTACTGGCAAATGCAAGAAGTCTTGCAAACAAAATGAATGAATTGGAGGCTCTTATGTCAACCATGGATTATGATGTGGTGGGCATTACGGAAACCTGGCTGGATGAAAGCCATGACTGGGTGACAAACATACAGGGTTATAGTACATTTAGGAGGGACAGGAAAGACAAAAAAGGTGGTGGGGTGTGTATATTTATCAAATCTAACCTAAAACCTGTGTTGAATGATGACATTGGGGGGAACTGCAACAATGTAGAGTCGGTATGGGTAAATGTACATGGGGAGGAGAATAATGGAAAAATGCTAATTGGAGTTTGCTATAAGCCTCCTAACATACCTGAACAAATAGAGGGTGAAATGCTGGAACAAATTGAAAAGGCAGCTAATAATAATAATCGGGTTCTTATTATGGGGGATTTCAACTTTCCAGACATACAGTGGGACATAGAATCTTCTGGTTGTGCTAAAAGCTGTAAATTCTTATCTACCATTCAAGACCATTTCCTCTCTCAGATGGTAGATAAACCGACGAGGGGAGATAATTTGCTAGATTTGGTCCTGTCAAATAGACCGGATACAATTTCAGATCTACAGGTCCGGGAGCACTTGGGCACCAGCGATCATAATATGGTAAGCTTCAACGTAATATTCAATAGAACATTCCAAAGGGGAAATGCTAAAACCTGGAATTTTAGGAAAGCTGATTTTGTCAAGGGAGCAATTTGCGTTGAAGACTGCTAATGGAGTCCTCATTTGGGATATCCAGAGACGATGCCATATTAGCTGTATATCAGTGCCAATATATATATATCAATGTATATAAGACAAAGAACACAGACATGCTCTCTTTTCAGCCAGCGTCACCAACTGAACTAGTTTAATAAGATAGATCCAATTATACTGTAAGCATGAATAACCTTGAAACTAACAAAGGAGTGCTTTCACTCCCCTATTTCTCCCAGCATTTGTACAATACATCTGTTCATTAAAACATTCTTTCTGTGTGGACACTACTGATAAGAGTTTGTAGCTTCACATTTTGGCTTCATTATCTTTGGTTAACTCCTTCATGACTATACAACTTTGAATTATACTATAGGTCTGTGCAATTGCTACATAGACAGACAGATCATTTTGCATCTACATCTACATTTTGATTAGTTATATACACAGATATTCTTATTACGTTTAAACAAACATACTACAGCTCAGGTGACCTCCACAATTTCAACAAATTAAGGGAAGAGCTTAAATGTGTAGATTGGGACAAAGTCATGGTAACTGGGGATACTGAACATAAATGGGGAAATTTAAGGATATACTGCTAGAGTCCTGTAAAAAACTTATACCCTCTGGTAATAAAATGTCCCGGAATAAAAAGAAACCACTATGGATAAATAAGACTGTACAAAGTATAATAAAACAAAAACAAAGGGCGTTTAAAATCTTGAAGGCTGAGAATACAGAAATAGCATTTCAGGAGTATAAAGATATCAATAGGCAATGCAAAAAAGAAATCAAACAAGCAAAACTAGCTACTGAAAAAAAAATCGCCAATGACATTAAAATAAATCCCAAAATCTTTTATAAATACATTAATGCCAAAAGGAAAACAAAGGATAGTATTGGCCCCTTAAAATATAATAACAAGTTAGTTATAGAGGACAAACAAAAGACTGAGATATTAAATAGGCATTTCTCATCTGTGTTCACCAAGGAACTGACTGTACCAGGCATCATTCAACAAGTGAAAAATCAAAGTTCACCACCCGATATAATTAATTTAACACAAGAAGAAGTATGCCTACGTCTGAGTAAATTAAACATTGACAAATCCCCAGGGCCAGATGGCATTCATCCACGAATATTGAGGGAATTGAGCTCCGTAATTGACAGACCACTGTATCTCATCTTTTTAGACTCGCTTGTAACAGGGTTGGTGCCTCAGGATTGCAGGATTGCTGATGTGGTACCGATATTTCAGAAAGGTAAGAGGGTACATCCAGGCAACTACCGTCCAGTAAGCCTGACATCAGTAGTATGCAAAGTTTTTGAGGGCATTTTAAGGGATGACATGCAAAAATATGTTGCAGAAAATAATATAATAACTGACAGACAGCATGGATTCATGAAAGATAAATCGTGTCTAACCAACCTGTTGGGGTTCTATGAGGGGGTAAGTGCAAACCTGGATATTGGTAATGCAGCTGATGGGATTTATTTGGACTTTGCAAAGGCATTTGATACTGTACCACATAATAGCCTTATACTAAAGCTCCAGAAACAAGGACTAGGGGAAACTATATGCAACTGGGTAAGGAATTGGCTAAAAGATAGGAAACAAAGAGTAGTCATAAATGGAACATTCTCTAAATGGGCCATAGTCAGCAGTGGGGTACCGCAGGGATCTGTGCTAGGACCAATTCTTTTTAATCTCTTTATTAATGACCTTGTGGATGGGATTGATAGTAAAGTGTCAGTCTTTGCTGATGACACCAAACTATGTAGGATATTAAAAACTGACCTTGATAGTACAATATTACAAAAAGATCTGGATTAGATGTCAGAATCGGCAGATACTTGGCAAATGAGATTTAATGTTGATAAATGTAAAGTAATGCACCTAGGATGGAGTAATCCTATTACTGCGTATACATTAAATGGAAGAAAACTCGGGACTACAGAACAGGAGAAGGACTTGGGTATTCTCATTACAAATAAGCTGAGCAGCAGCACTCAATGTCAAGCAGCAGCTGCAAAAGCAAACAAGATTCTAGGGAGTATAAAAAGAGAGATTAGATCCCGTGATCCTAACGTATTGTTACCCCTCTATAAATCACTTGTAAGGCCACATCAGGAATATGGGATTCAGTTTTGGGCTCCTCATTTTAAAAAGGACATTCAGAAGTTAGAGTCAGTTCAAAGGCAGGCAACTAGACTACTACAAGGAATGGAAGGCCTCCGATATGATGAAAGGTTGAAAAAGTTATATATGTTTAGCTTAGAAAAAAGACGTCTCAGAGGAGATCTCATTTATATGTATAAATACATGTGTGGTCAATATAAAGGACTGGCACATGACTTATTTCTTCCGAAGACAATACTAAGGACCAGGGGGCATTCACTGCGAGTGGAAGAAAAGCGATTCCGACAGCTAAATAGGAAAGGGTTCTTTACAGTTAGAGCAGTCAGACTGTGGAATGCCCTACCACAAGAGGTAGTAATGGCAGATACTATAACAGCTTTCAAAAAAGGGCTGGATGATTTCCTCAGTACACACAACATTGTTGGTTATAAATGACTTTGTGACCAAATGTAGAACTGGTGGAGGAAGGTTGAACTAGAGGGACCTAGGTCTTTTTTCAACCTTAGTAACTATGTAACTATGTAACTATGCAACTAGAACTATAGTTCTTTCAAGCTGGACTTCCTGGCACTTGTATGGGCTGTGACGGAAAGGTTTAAGCACTACCTTGCTGCTGCGAAGTTTACCGTGTACACGGACAATAACCCGTTGACTCACCTGGACATGGCGAAGCTGGGAGCCTTGGAACAGCGATGGGTTGCAAGGTTAGCAAGTTATGATTTTATAATAAAATACCGGGCTGGCCGTAGGAACACTAACGCTTATGCGCTGTCCAGGATGCCCCATCTGTTTGATGACGGGAGAGATGAAAATGACCTGTAAGAGATTGAATTGCCTGCATTCCATCAGCCCACTCCCGGGGAGCAGCCTCAGCCATATGCCCATCAACAAGAAATGACCTGTGATCCATTGCCCCATCACGGTTGGCAGTAGACTTCCAGTAGACTTAGAGATGGAGGTTGAGTTGCATGAAACCTACTTGCCTGGAGCGGATTGGGACTCACGTCGCCAGATCCAGTACAGACAGATTCAGAAGTGCGTTGAAGACAGTCTGAATCAAACTAGACCAGGGAAGGACCACAGCTACTGTCTCCCGAGACCATCTAAAAAGATGTCCAGAGCCCTTACGAGTAGCAGATGAGCCTCAGCCCCAACCTCAAGTGGTGGAAGGAAGGAAGAGAATGATCCGTACTATTCTAGGGGATTTTCCGGAAGATTGGCCTATGCAGAATGGAGCAGTAATAGTCCCTGTGTTAACATTCCCACAACCCGTGGAAGAACCAGAACAGGAAAGGCTTACTGACACTGCACCCACTTCAACATCTAGAATAGCACCTGTACCCTTGCCACACACACGTAGAGTCCTATCAGCTACACCTAACATTGAGGGCAAGGAACCTGTAGGCGATCTGGCCATGTCACAAGAGGGGGATGAGGGTCTAGAACTGTGAAGGTCGACCTGGGCTAACTTCAGTCAGCCCCCACGAAGGTACAGGGAAGAATGCTAATGGTACCAGTAATATGCAAATGTTATTGCAGCGTGTTAGGTATCTGTGTTTCCTTTTTATTATTTTCTACAGTTTGTTGTAGCGATTTGGATGCTAAAATTTTGACCCAAATCAATGCGTTCAAAAATGCGGTATGTCAATTAACTCGTGTGTTTTGGATGCAGCTCCCACTCTGTTTATGGTGGGGGCAGCATCCATAGCGCATGAAATCGGCATGTTGTTACGTCCGGGTGGTGGAAACACTGGACCGTACACCGGATTCCCCTGGTGAGGCAGCCAGGCTGGTCACCCCGCCAGAGGGCCTTGATGCACGGCAGCCGAAGCACTACTGGTAGCAAGACAGTCCGTATGAGAGCTGGAAAGTAGATGTCCCTGGGAACACAGAGTTCTAGACGGTAGTCCGGGTGACGAGGCTCAGGGTCCGAGGCCGGGTTGTAGGGTCAGGCGGAATCCGGAACCAGCTGAGCGAGAGGACAGGTCATCAAACGGAGCCAGGGACCGGAGACTGGCGGAGCTGAAGAGGTGGTGGAACATCAGCCGAAGTCACCGTCAGGAGTACTGGAACGGACGTGGTCAGGACCGGCTGGCGTGGCAGGACAGGCTCTGCGAGACAGACAGGGGTTAATACTGGGCAAAGCAATACGGGGACCTGAACTCCTAGCTTACTAAACACGTAGAACAGGCCCCGCCCACCAGGAAAGAGAAGCCTAATATACCCTGTACCTGTCTATGTAATATCCTGTTTCTAGGTGCTGGCCCTTTAAGAGAGGGTCAATGACCGCACGCGCGCCCTAATGCGCATGCGCGAGGTCCGTGTGCCAGAAGCCAGTACAGGAAGCGGTGCAGAAGAAGCAGGAGTGCCCGGTAGTGTGTCCTGCGTCGCAGAGGAGTGCCGGGAGCGGGGAGCAGAACACATGGGGGGCGCAGGCGAGGGAGAGGAAGCCGGGACCGGAGTGGTGAGCAGGGGACGCCATCGGGAACCGGAGAGCGGGGCACGAGAAACGGGGAGCGGGCCACGGGGACCGGAGAGCGGGGCACGGGAACCGGGAAGCGTGACAGTACCCCCTCCCCCACGCCCCCCTCCTCGCAACCGGGACAGGAAGGCACGTATCAGAGGAGTGCCAACATTCTCCCGGGGCTCCCAGGACCTATCCTCAGGGCCATAACCCGCCCAGTCGACCAGGAAGTATCGCCGACCTCGCACGGTCTTCATGGCCACGATATCCCTTACCGCATAGATGTCATCATCAGCGATGGGAGGAGGAGCAGTACTGGCACCAGCGGAGAAGGGACCAAGGACAACAGGCTTGAGCAAGGAGACATGGAAGGAGTTGGGTATCCGCATCGTGGCCGGGAGCTGCAGCTTGTAGGAGACTGCATTGATCTTGCTGATGACTTTAAACGGCCCGATGTAACGAGGACCCAACTTGTACGATGGTAGCTTCAATCGGACATATTTGGAGGCAAGCCAGACCAGATCACCTGGAGAGAAACACGGGGGATCCAGGCGCCTCTTGTTCGCATGTCTCTTCATCTGCAAGGAAGCACGCTCTAGGGAAGTCTTGACAGAGTTCCATATAGCTGAGAAGTCCCGGACTAGAGCATCTGCAGCAGGGACATCTGAAGCCGAGGATACTGGTAACGGGACGGAAGGCTGAAGTCCGTAAACGACCTGGAAGGGAGAGCTGGAGGTGGACTCGCTGATGTGCTGGTTATGGGAGAATTCAGCCCAAGGAAGGAGCGTGGACCAATCGTCGTGATGGATGTTGACGTAGTGGCGCAGGAAGGAGGTCAGGATCTGATTGACTCGTTCCACTTGGCCATTCGACTGAGGGTGGTAGGCCGAAGAAAAGTCCAGGGATACTCCCACATGTTTGCAGAGGGCCCTCCAGAAGCGCGAGGTAAACTGAGTTCCTCTGTCAGACAAAATGTGTGCAGGAAAGCCATGCAATCGGAATATGTGTTGTATGAAGGAGTCAGCGAGCTCCTGGGCAGAGGGCAGCCCGCCCATGGGAACGAAGTGAGCCATCTTTGAGAAACGGTCCACCACAACCCATATGACCGTGTGTCCGGAGGACAAGGGTAAGTCCGTAATAAAGTCCATTGCAATGTGTTGCCACGGAACGGAGGGAATGGGCAGAGGCACAAGACGACCATATGGCAGGTGCTTGGGCGTCTTGTTCCGGGCACAGGATGGGCAGGCTGAGACGAAGGTTGCGACGTCTTTACGGAGGGAGGGCCACCAATAGTGACGGACAATCATACTCCAAGTCTTCTTCTGACCAGCATGGCCGGAGATTTTTGAGGCATGACCCCAGTGTAGGACTCTTTGTTTGTCAGTATCTGAGACATAGGTCTTCCCAGGGGGTATCTGAGCCAGAGTGACAGGGGCCACCGGAATAACTTTACTGGGCTGATGATGGGCTGGAACGTCTCCTCCTCCTGCTCCACGGGCACGAAGGACCTAGACAAGGCGTCTGCCCGCACGTTCTTATCCGCGGGCCGAAAATGGAGTTGGAAATCAAACCGAGCAAAAAACAAGGACCAGCGGGCTTGTCGCGGGTTCAGTCTTTGGGCTGACCGTAGGTACTCCAGGTTCTTGTGGTCCGTGTAGATGATCACAGGGTATACTGCTCCCTCCAGGAGGTAGCGCCATTCCTCCAAGGCCAGCTTGATGGCCAGTAGCTCTCGATCACCGATGGTGTAGTTGTGTTCGGGTGCCGAGAAGCTCTTGGAGAAGAATCCGCAAGTGACCATCTTCCCGGTGGAGGATTTCTTCATTAGCACTGCCCCGGCCCCTGAGGAGGAGGCATCCACCTCCAAGGTGAACTGTCGCTTCAATTCAGGGCGATGGAGAACCGGGGAAGAGGCAAACGCCTGTTTCAAAGAGCAGAATCAGGTGGCCAGTCCTTAGGATTAGCTCCCTTCTTGGTCAAGGCAGAGAGGGGCGCAGTCAGGGCGAGAAGTGCGGGATGAATTGACGATAATAGTTAGCAAAGCCGAAGAAGCGTTGGATGGCCTTCAGTCCGGAAGGAGGAGGCCAGTTGAGGAAGGAAGACACTTTCTCTGGGTCCATCTGCAGGCCAGTGTCAGAGATTACATAACCCAGGAAGGGAAGAGACGACTTTTCAAAGACGCACTTCTCGTACTTGGCGTACAGACGGTTTTCTCTAAGCCTCTGGAGTACTAGCTGCATGTTCTCTCTGTGGGTCTGTAGGTCCGGAGAGAAGACCAGGATGTCGTCCAGATACACCACGACACAGACATAGAGGAGGTCTCTGAACACGTCGTTCACCAGTTCTTGGAAGACTGCCGGAGCATTACACAGACCAAAGGGCATTACACAATACTCGTAGTGCCCATCCCGAGTGTTGAATGCGGTCTTCCATTCGTCTCCAGAGCGAATGCGAACCAGGTTATAGGCACCACGGAGATCCAACTTGGTGAATACACGAGCTCCTCGGAGCCGATCGAATAGTTCGGAGATGAGCGGCAGAGGGTATTTATTCTTCACGGTGATCTGGTTTAATCCCCGGTAGTCAATGCAGGGGCGCAGATCACCTTCCTTCTTCTTCACGTAGAAAAAACCTGCTCCGGCAGGGGACGAAGATTTCCGAATGAACCCCTTTGCCAGGCTCTCAGTGATATAGGCAGACATGGCCCATGTTTCAGCAGGGGACAAGGGGTATATCCTTCCTCTAGGAGGTGTAGTTCCCGGCAGTAAGTCGATGGCACAGTCGTAGGGACGATGAGGTGGTAGTACCTCTGACTTCTTTTTATCAAAAACGTCCGTGAAGGACCAGTAGGCAGAAGGCAGTCCTGGTAGAGACTCTGGAACCGGAGGTCGTTGGATGGGCTGTATGGATTTCAGGCATCTCTCGTGACACGAGGAACCCCATCGGGTAATTTCACCTGTACTCCAGCTGACCGACGGTTCGTGTGCCCGTAACCATGGGAGTCCCAGCAGGATCTGATGTGACATGCGCGGGAGGACGTAGAAGGTGATTTTCTCGGTGTGCAGGGCACCGATCCATAATTCCACAGGCTTGGTGATCAACGAGACGGTGTCAGAGAGGGGTCTCCCATCTACAGAGGCGATCACCAGCGGTTTTTCTAGTGGGAGAACAAGCACCTGGTACTTATCCACCGTAGCCTGCTGGATGAAGTTGCCTGCTGCTCCGGAATCGAGATACGCCTCTGCCGTGAACCGGGTCTCTTCTGTAGTCACTTGAACAGTCCATGTAACGGAGTCTGAGAGAGTCCCAGCACCTAGGGTGGCCTCTCCTACCAAGCCTAGGCTTTGGAGTTTCCCGGCTTCTCGGGACAGGAGCGTAGCAGGTGTGTGCCATCTCCGCAGTAGAAGCAGGGAGCCTTTGCTAGTCCTTCTGCTCGGCGTTGCTCAGACTGCCTCAAGCGGTCGATCTGCATGGGCTCGTGGGCAGAAGCGCCAGATGACGCCGACTGGGGAGTGGTGGACTTCAGTGGTGGGGAGGAGTGCCGTATCGGACGCCTCTCGCGGGACACCTCTTTGGATCGTTCCTGAAAGGGAAGATCCACTCGGGTCACTAGAGCGATCAGGGCATCCAGGGTGAAAGGCACGTCACGACCAGCCAGCTCATCCTTAATACGGCCCGAGAGTCCCTCCCAGAAGGCGGCGGTTAGGGCCTCATTGTCCCACCCTAATTCTGAGCTCAAGGTGCGGAAGCGAATGGCATACTGGCCGACCGTCAAAGTCCCCTGACGTAGCCTGAGGAGCGATGAGGCGGACACGGAGGCGCGTCCGGGTTCGTCAAAGGTAATACGAAAAGCCTGCAGGAATTCCTGGATGTTGGTGGTTACCGGATCCTTCTTCTCCCACAAGGGGCTCATCCAGGCCAGTGCCTCTCCCTCTAGATGGGACATCACAAACGCGACCTTGGCTTGGTCAGAGGCAAAAAGGTGCGGCAGCAGCTTGAAATGGAGGGAGCACTGATTTATGAATCCCCTGCAGGTCTTGGGATCTCCGGCGTACCGGGGTAGTGAGGCCAAACGGAGTTTGGAAGTATCCGAGGAGGCTGCCACGGGAGCTGCGGACGTGGATTGAGTCGCCAGAGACGTGGCAGTCGCTTGCAGCGTATTCAGGCGGGTGTCCACGGATGTCATGAAGGCAAACATATCGGATTGGGTCTCACGTTGTCTTCCGAGTTCCTGCTGCAATCCAGCCAGCTGGGATGCTAGTGCTTCGGCGGGATCCATGGCCTGTTCTAGCTGTTACGTCCGGGTGGTGGAAACACTGGACCGTACACCGGATTCCCCTGGTGAGGCAGCCAGGCCGGTCACCCCGCCAGAGGGCCTTGATGCACGGCAGCCGAAGCACTACTGGTAGCAAGACAGTCCGTATGAGAGCTGGAAAGTAGATGTCCCTGGGAACACAGAGTTCTAGACGGTAGTCCGGGTGACGAGGCTCAGGGTCCGAGGCCGGGTTGTAGGGTCAGGCGGAATCCGGAACCAGCTGAGCGAGAGGACAGGTCATCAAACGGAGCCAGTGACCGGAGACTGGCGGAGCTGAAGAGGTGGTGGAACATCAGCCCAAGTCACCGTCAGGAGTACTGGAACGGACGTGGTCAGGACCGGCTGGCATGGCAGGACAGGCTCTGCGAGACAGACAGGGGTTAATACTGGGCAAAGCAATACGGGGACCTGAACTCCTAGCTTACTAAACACGTAGAACAGGCCCCGCCCACCAGGAAAGAGAAGCCTAATATACCCTGTACCTGTCTATGCAATATCCTGTGTCTAGGTGCTGGCCCTTTAAGAGAGGGTCAATGACCGCGCGCGCGCCCTAATGCGCATGCGCGAGGCCCGTGTGCCAGAAGCCAGTACAGGAAGCGGTGCAGAAGAAGCAGGAGTGCTCGTCAGTGTGACCTGCGTCGCAGAGGAGCGCCGGGAGCGGGGAGCAGGACACATGGGGGGTGCAGGCGAGGGAGAGGAAGCTGGGACCGGAGTGGTGAGCAGGGGACGCTGTCGGGAACCGGAGAGTGGGGCACGGGAACCGGGGAGCGGGCCACGGGGACCAGAGAGCGGGGCACGGGAACCGGGAAGCGTGACACATGTAATCTACAGACACACTGCATCCATTATGCGGTGTTTCTGAAGCGATTTGAAGCGCACATGTGCTGTCAAATCGCTGCAGAAATTTCGGCATGTACGTGTGTGGCGCCCCTGACCTGGTCAGGCACCACTGAGTACTGCACCCATGCTGGGGACAGTGCAACACAGGTAATCCAGAAGGCTGACCGAGGTGTGACTACACAGGCGCATAGTGATCAGTTCTCACACATGTACCTTTGAGAGGACCCCTGGGGATCCCAGGAGGGGGCGAAGCCTCCACCTCCACCCGAGGGGTGGAGGGGGCGAAGCCTCCATCTCCACTCAAGGGGTGTGGTAGAGAGCCTGGTTGCTAGGTGGCGTAGGCAGGCACAAAAGGGAAAAGAGGAAGGAGGAGGAGAAGAGCAGTCTGAAGCAGAGTGTGGAGGAGTGAGGAGCATGGAAGTGGAGCTCAGACAGGAGCAGCAGGGCAGGTCCCACAAGTGAGCCGGTTTAGTGTGCAGCTCAGGGAAAGCAGACGTGAGGAGCAGACCCTGGAGCTGTTGCAGTCTAACAGCGTCCGCGCAGTGACTACCGACGGGGGAGAACGGTCACCTAGTAGTGCTACCCGAAATCCACACACAGCTAAAGAGAGAGCAACGGAGTGGGAAGTAAGGAGACTGCCAGGGAGTTACCAGGCCCAAACGGGTAGCAGGTCCCAGTGCGGAGATAGATCCAGCTTTCTTCTGCCAAACCTGCTTGAGGGGGCACTTCACACCCCCAAGATCACACTACAGAGTCCGCAGCCACGTAGCCACAGTTAGGGCCCATAGTTCACAGGAGGCAAGCTGCCGGAGTGTCCTGGTCCAGGCTACAAGCAAACGGGCCAAAACGAAGGGGAGAGAGGCACCAGCAACTTCCCTGGGTGACCCCCATAGGGACTAAAAGTCGGGGTTACCCCAAAACGTAAAGGGCTAAGGAAGGCGAGTCGGTAGCCACCCTCATCAGTCAGCCTGAAGGACACCTGGTTCCAGCCTGGTTCATCCCAGCTACGCCCGGGTTACTCACCCTGCCACCTTCCGTGAGTAAAACCCCTGAAAGACATCCTGCTTGTGTTGAGTTATTCTGCGCCTTGTGGTTCTACACACCTACACGGGACCCTGGGGCATGCCTCACTCTCAGGAGGCTACTACAACTGACTGCACCTACCATCAGCCCCAGGCACCCCTAACCTGCAGTGGCGGTCTCCACTGACCGCAATTCTGAGAGTGGCGTCACGACAATCCTAGAAGAAGGTTCCCTACCTGTGACCAGACTGTTCCATCCATGTGGAGTCCCTGAAGGTAATGCACCGACACAACACTTGTGGGGCTTCACACGTGCGCACGAGCCCTTATCCTTATGCAGATGCCCAGATGGTTAGGAGAGTTATGATTTCAGACACATGTGAGCACATCCAGCCCACATTTACTACAGTTATAATACAAGATGGCAGTACAATAGGTTTTCATGGCAAATTTCTGTAGCTGCTCCCCGTAGTTTTCAAAAGTGGAAAATATAAAAAAAAATAATTAATATTTTACTCCATTAAATGACTAAAAACACCAAAAACCTGAGCTGAAACAATGTTCAGTAAACATGCAACATTAAGCATGTGAATTGCAGCCTTAAGACTAGAAAAAAAACAGAGAAAAAATGTAGGAAAAATACCCTGACTATAAATAAATAAATTGCAAGTGCTTGATAACAGGGTACTTAGTGTATACATTTTTGTAAAAAGCTGTCTCACCTCGTCACGGTGTACCCATCTGAGACAGTCCCTAACCTACTGAAGTTAAAAACATTATCAATACCTGACTTGTGTCATGTCAAAACTCCAATATGAATGGTGGCAAGTGGTCAGCTGTGTCCCAGATTAAATACACAGCAAAGTGAGACGCAATTAGTTGTTCAGTCTCAGTATTAGGTGGGCTGCGCCCCCAACTTACAATAAAGCAAGATAACATACAAAAAACACCAAAAACCTGAGCTGAGACAATGTTCAGTAAACATGCAACATTAAGCATAACCTTGATAACAGGGTACTTTATTTATTTATAATCAGGGTATTTTTCCTACATTTTTTCTCTTTGTTTTTTTTCCATTAAATAAATGCTGATATTAAAAAAAAAAAAGTTAATAGTTTACATTTTTTTGAATTGTTGAAAACAGTTTTTTTGGGGGATGATTCCTTCCCTTAAAAGCCAAAATGTTTTGTACTCCAAAATGGTACCATGAAAGGCTTCCACCAAGTCCATAAAATCAAGCCCTCACTTAGGTCCATCATTTTGCAGCAGAAATAGTTTCCACATTGCAGACAGGAGAAAGGCGCTGTAAAAATGACGTTGCCTCTTCCAATTTAAAATCTGCGCGCTCCCAAATCCTAATGGCCCCATCCATTCTGAGCCACAATATGCTTAAACCTGCATTAATGTAGCAGGGAGAGCTCACTTATCAATTTACATGGTGTGTGCCACCAGAAGCTCAAGCTTGGCACAATGATTTGGGCACTGAAAAGGTATATTTGAAATTTTCATTGTAATATCAGCTGGGAGCTGGAAAACACTTGTGGATTAAAAACAGTTACAATGGTTATTCAGAGGGGTGTAATTTCCAAAATGGGGTTGCTTGTATAGGGCATGTCAGTGTATTACTGGATGCACCCTGACTGCTATGCCCGGGCAGTAAGGAGTTAAGGATCCTCTCATGTCCGATTTTACCTCCCCCTCCCTTCTGGGGTTGTTGGCTAATGGGAAGGTTCCCATAATCCCACTCTTTTCCCCTATAAATAGTCCCCTCTTCCTGTCTCTCCTCACTTTGTGAGATCCAGACGCTGCCGGTGAGAGATGGCTGACATGCTGGATCAGGCTGTCAGGGACAGAATCAGGAGGGAGGGGGACGTATGGCTTGCTGCTATTCTGGGTGAGCAGCTTTTCCCTCCTCCTGAGGCTCAGACGCAGACTCCGGGCGGCAGGCGGCTGCTTGTCTAATCCGCCCTCCGGAGCGTCTGAGTCCCTCGGGTAATGATTCTAGCGAGTGCGCCCCGCGCTGGAACGCCCACCCGCCCGACCCCACCATTACACGCGGCAGCCGCAAGCCTCACCTGTCTGTAGTGGGTGGGCCTACCCCCTACTAGTTTAGCATAGTTACCCGGCATTGTGATTATTAAAAGTGTTGAATTTTATATTTTTATGTGATGTGTTAGGGCACCCCCTAGTGGCCGGGTGGGACGGCTGTTGCCACCGGGGAGGAGGAGTCGGCCGGATATCTAGGCAAGGTCTGGGTGTGTGTGAGAGAGAGGATCCGGGTCAGCGGAGTGTGAACATCTGCAGCGGCAAGTGCGATTGTGTGAGCGGAACATCAGGGGACACCGGAGATAAGGAGGTGGACGCAACCTCAAAGCCTATTCTGCCGGTGTGGGTCCGGTGTATGCTTGGCTGAAGAGTGGGAGTCCAGTGGCGCAACCTCAAAGCCTATTCTGCCGGTGTGGGTCCGGTGTATGCTTGGCTGAAGAGTGGGAGTCCAGTGGCGCAACCTCAAAGCCTATTCTGCCGGTGTGGGTCCGGTGTATGCTTGGCTGAAGAGTGGGAGGAGTACTTTGGGCATATCCCCATCAGAGGGTGCGTTTGGGCAGGTTGTCCCCAGCTCCACTAATATTGCCGAAATCCGCTGACCGGAGTGTTTTTTTCTTTATCTTTGTGAATAAATGTCGTTTTTATTGCATCTGGACTGTTGCCTGCAGCCTCTTTGTGCATCGGCCGATGAAGATACCGACATACACTCTCTCAACATTAAGGAAGTGATGAAGTCAGGGATGTGCCTTGAATATGGCGCTGCCACGACTACACAGCCAGAGGCCTCCCTGGCTGGTCACTTCATGTGGCGTAGTCGGCAGGATCCAAGTCCCTTGCCGGAGAACCAGGAGACTGAAGACCAAGTAGTGCCTGAAGCACGGAATTCGGACTATGAGAACAGATTTCCAGCCCCATGGTGGGAGGAAGAAGTGCCCAAGGCGTTGGACCGGGCACAAGATGGCGGCAAGATGGCCGTCGTCTGTGAAGAAACAGAAAGCGCGCGGAAAATTTGCGCCGAAAGAAGAGCCTGGGGCTGGCCGGTGCCGAAGAGAAGGCATGGAGTACTCCGCCCAAAGAGGGGAGGCGCCAGCTCCAGGGCATGGAAGAAGAAAAAGAAAAAGAAGTACCTCAGCGGAGGAGTCGAGATGATGCGTGAGGCTGGGGGTGGAGTTCGTTTAAGAGCGGGAAATGAAGACCCGCCTCCACTTCCTCCAGCCTCCGCGTCGACACCGCCGCCATTACTAGCGATTCGGTCGGAAACCGAGATGGAGAACTTTGGGCAACCTGCGGAGTTGGCGACGACGATGGCCCTCATCAGCCTCGGTCGAGGCCGACCTCGGTTCGCCCCTGCTAGCGAGGCCGCGATAGCGGACCTTCCCATTGGACCGGGAGGCTCTACGAGGCCAGACAAAGTTTCCTGGAAGACCTCATGGGATGCTCAAACCGGGAGCACCATCACAGAGGTGAAGGCGACCTATGCTACCCCGCCCATGCCCAGTCGTCCGGGGGTTGCTGTTTTTCCATGGGACACCCCGCAGCTTAACGCCGCCGCCACACCATTTGTTCCGGCGCCAGAGTCGGCCGAGGAGTTAGCCGGCCGTCTAGAGAAGGATCACCTGGGCTTCTTCTGGGACCCAGTCACCATCTCGCCGGAGAAGTCGCGCCCCAGAGTCCCGACCCCGAAGCCTGACCCCGTCCAGGAACGTCTCCTGGCCGAGACCATCGTCCGGGAAATGCTGTCCGGTTCTGGTGGCGAGGAGCTGGCACAGCAGTTTGTGACCGGGGTGGTAGTCAAGTTTAATCAGCAAGAGGGATACGGCTTCATCCGAGAAGTAGAGACCGGGGATGATTATTTTTATAACCGGGTTCATCTCGACGTCGAAGGACTCCCTAAGCGACTTCACACTCTTTGGCCGGGTGAAAAAGTCACCTTTCTGCCGGATGCCGGTAGCCGCGGCCTGTTTGCCGTCTGCGTCTCCCGCATGCCGACCACCCGGGAAGCGGAACAGTGGCAGGAGGAGATAGAGTGGGAGGAGCAGCAAGAGCGGCGCCGGAGCCATGCTAAACCGCTCCCGCCCGCGCCTCCTCAGCCCCGGCGCGTCCTGACTGCTGCCCCGGAGGCCGTGATGGAACCGGCTCCTGATCCGGAGAAGTTCCCAGCCGTGGTAGCGGTGACCCAAAACGTGACTAATAAGCCGGTCATTATGCTGGATGCACCACCACCATCCCGGGCAGGAACACCGTCACCGCCAAGAGGAGCTGCAGCAGCTGTGCCGGAGGAACCGCCCTACGCCCCGGTGTCTTTCAGGCGAATCCGCCGCCAGCCGGGACAATCTCTGGGGGCCTACATCCAGGCTCAAGCGGAAGAATGGAAGAGAGCCTGGCCCCCAGAGTAAGTTGTTGCCTCCAGCACTTGCCGAGACCGGTGTTGTTCAAGACCGGCAAAAAGTTCTTTTGTTGTTGCAAAGTTCGACGGGCCTGTTGCCCTCCAGCCAAGACCGGGAGCGCTCTTGAAGCCTCCGGGCACCTCCAGCAAAGACCGGGAGCGCTATTGAAGCCTCCGGGCGCACATCTAAGACCGGGAGCGCTGTTGAGCCTCCGGGCGCTATCCAGAGACCGGGAGCGCTGCTGCGCCATTAAGCGTCCCTAAAGATCGGGAGCGCCGCTGAACTGGTGTCGCTGTTGAGGACTGAACCGAAAGGTTTTTATGTGTTTATGTTTTTATGTGTTTAAGAGCCTTGCCGGGAGGCTCGGATTTTAAGAGGGGAGGCATGTAGTGGGTGGGCCTACCCCCTTCTAGTTTAGCATAGTTACCCGGCATTGTGATTATTAAAAGTGTTGAATTTTATATTTTTATGTGATGTGTTAGGGCACCCCCTAGTGGCCGGGTGGGACGGCTGTTGCCACCGGGGAGGAGGAGTCGGCCGGATATCTAGGCAAGGTCTGGGTGTGTGTGAGAGAGAGGATCCGGGTCAGCGGAGTGTGAACATCTGCAGCGGCAAGTGCGATTGTGTGAGCGGAACATCAGGGGACACCGGAGATAAGGAGGTGGACGCAACCTCAAAGCCTATTCTGCCGGTGTGGGTCCGGTGTATGCTTGGCTGAAGAGTGGGAGTCCAGTGGCGCAACCTCAAAGCCTATTCTGCCGGTGTGGGTCCGGTGTATGCTTGGCTGAAGAGTGGGAGTCCAGTGGCGCAACCTCAAAGCCTATTCTGCCGGTGTGGGTCCGGTGTATGCTTGGCTGAAGAGTGGGAGGAGTACTTTGGGCATATCCCCATCAGAGGGTGCGTTTGGGCAGGTTGTCCCCAGCTCCACTAATATTGCCGAAATCCGCTGACCGGAGTGTTTTTTTCTTTATCTTTGTGAATAAATGTCGTTTTTATTGCATCTGGACTGTTGCCTGCAGCCTCTTTGTGCATCGGCCGATGAAGATACCGACATACACTCTCTCAACATTAAGGAAGTGATGAAGTCAGGGATGTGCCTTGAATATGGCGCTGCCACGACTACACAGCCAGAGGCCTCCCTGGCTGGTCACTTCATGTCCTACAGGCAAAGATGCACCACCTGCATTAGTAACGCAAATCCCTGCACACCAGGCATCACGCGTACCCCCATCCCTGCTACACCGGCCTACCCCTCCGGTTTTTATAACGGCCAATCCCACTGTCATGGGAGGCCGTAATAGCTGCAGCTCCTCCTCAGCAGGGGAGTCTGCTGTTAGTATGCAGCCCTCATGATCCACCACCTTCCCTCCTCTGTCACCACACTGCAGTACTTTAGAATTGTGCAGTGTGGGGGCTGCTGCCCCAGTCAATGCCATGCTATCCCCCAAATTGCTCCACAGACCACTGACCTGAGGGGGGGATGGCTTTGCCTCCTGCAGCAGCAGTGGTGATGGCTTTGCCCCCTGCAGTTCCTGCGGTGATGGCTTTGCCTCATGTGGTTCCTGCGGTGATGGCTTTGCCTCCTGCGGCTCCTGTGGTGATGGCATTGCCTCCGGCAGCACCTGCAATGATGGCTTCGCCTCCTGCAGCACCAGCAGTGATGGCTTTGCCCCCTGAGGTGCAGATCGTACCCCAGGTCCTCCATGTTTATGCAGCAGTGGGTGCTGGAAGCACGGCCCGCGGTAGGTGCCGCCACGGGCGTGGAAACCGCTCCGCTGCCTCCGCCTCCTCTTCATCACATTCTTGCAGCCCATATAGGCGCAGTCGTCCTAGTAGGGATCATGATCGTCGCTCTGCCTATTACGAGCATTGATCCAGGTCCTCTCGCAGAAGCCGTCGGTCCCGCTCATCTAGATGGCGTTCGCCATCAACCACGGCTGACTCATCTGACGAGTCTAGGATGTCCAGCAGGCACTCTCGTCGCAGGTCACGCCGTCAGAGAGATGCCGATCCCTATGTAGTCCAACAACATGCTGCCGAATTGGTGGCAGGTTCCACAGATACCTGTTAATCCCACGGATGCTCCAGTGGTCGGTGAGTACAATTATTCTGGGGCTTGAGGAGGTACCGATACTACAGCTATGTCATTAAAAACACTGTTATCTCATTTAAATACCACGGGTAATAAAATATTGCTTAATCCTTTATTACTGGGAAGTCAACCCGAGAAGAGATATGAGACCCTCCTAGGGCTGATATACATAAGGATACATTATTTTGTGGTATCTCCCCCTTGGGCTCTCACCTTGATCCAGAGACCGTTAATAAAATATGGGCTAATATGGGATTATATTGACATTTGGTCGCTTGTTTCTACGGATCATTTCATGGTCGACAAGGAACGACGTACTGCCGATCGGCCTTTTGACAAAAAAACCTAGGCTCGCCAAAACTATTAATAATTGGTTGCATTGCAAGCCTTTTTTGTTTTGGGATGTATCATGGGTCAGAAACACCTTGAACTTTGTTCCGAGCTTTTTATATACGTCGATTCCATATATAACGTGTACAAAGCGCACAGCAGGTCTGCGTGGTGGCGCTACGACGAAGATTTCAGGCGTCGATTGGCCCTACAACCCAAATTAGGGTGGGGGGGTCAAAGCTACGGATTCCTGGTTGCGTTTCATGATGACTCCTAAAGCCCCCTTTCATGCCGCGGCCCCTGGCAACTCTGCCGGTTCCGATTTCAGTGGCCGTGCGTAGACCCGGCACATGTTGGCTATTTAATGAAGGGCACTGCCGATTCTTTGGTCTCTGCAGATATAAGCATGAATGCTCTACTTGCGGAGGCCCCAATGCCGCAGCAAAATGCTCCTGCCCTTCCGCAAAATTGCCATCAAAGTCGTCAAATCCAACCGAAAATCGAGACCCCAGCGAGCGTACTCGCGATGGGGCCGTGGCTCGATCGGTACCCCAATAAGGAGGCGGCGGCGCAGCTGTGTTTCGGCTTCACTTTTGGATTCTTTATCCCTTTTAACCTTAACAGACAACCCCTTTTTGCCCGGAATCTGAAGTCTGCGACGGAACTTCATGATGTTTTGCTTGACAAGCTAAACAGTGAGTTAGAAAAGGGCAGGTTTAAAGTACCTTTTAATTCACTACCTTTTTTCAACCTACGTGTGTCTCCGCTCGGGGTCATACCAAAAAAAAGAACCTGGAAAATTCCGTTTAATTCACCACCTGTCTCACCCGAAAGGTTCTTCCGTCAATGATGGTATACTTGAGTCGGATGTGTCGGTTACATACGTATCTTTCAACAGAGCTGTTGCTTTAGTTAGGCAAGCCGGGGGTGCTGATGGCCAAGTCAGACATTGAGTCAGCTTTTCGCCTTCTTCCGGTCCACCTGGATTGCTACCATTTGTTGTTATGTTTTGTAGACGGTTTTTATTACTACGATACGTGCCTTCCTATGGGCTGCTTAATCTCATGTTCCTATTTTGAGCTTTTCAGTTCTTTCTTGGAATGGGTGGTAAAAGTTGAATCCCGGTCTCAAGCTGTCATTCATTATCTTGATGACTTCATGTTTGTTGGCTCCAAAGATTCCAACCATTGCCAATTTTTATTGGATACGTTTTGCAGTTTGATGTGCAGATTTGGTGCTCCATTGTCAAAGGACAAAACAGTTGGTCATTCCCCAGTTCTTTCTTTTCTTGGTATAGAGATTGATTCCAACGCGATGGTTTTCCGTCTCCCAGATGACAAGGTGTTGAAGCTGCGCTCACTGATCATGGGGTTTTGTTCTGTCTGTAGCGTGACCCTCCGTCAGATGCAATCTTTGCTGGGCCTTCTAGTATTCGCCTGTCGTATCATGCCAAAGGGACGAGTATTTTCCCGCAGATTATCCCTTGCTACAAAGGACGTTCGACTACAGCGGGCTATATACGCTATATACTCTGCGACATCGCTCAAGCGAACTCGTCGGGGTCACGGATGCCGTTGCGTGTGACACCTTTGACTGATTTTGCATTGTTGCAAAAACGTGCAAAATCATTCATCGGTGACATGGGGGTCCATTCTCAAATATCGTTGCTGCAGCAGTAAAGATGTTGTTCCTCGTTCCTGCGACAGCACCCATCGGTACGTGTGACGCTGCAGGAGCGAGGCTCCTCTCCTTACCTGCCACACGCCAGCAATGAGGAAGGAAGAAGGTGGGCGGGATGTTCGTCTCGCTCATCTCCGTCCCTCCGCTTCTATTGGACGGCGGTTCAGTGACGCAGCTGTGACGTCGCTGTGACGCTGAACGAACCGCCCCCTTAGAAAGGAGGCAGTTCGCCGGTCACAGCGACGTCGCAGGGCTGGTAAGTAGTGTGACGGGTGTGGGCGATGTTGTGCGCCACGGGCAGCGATTTGCCCATGTCGTACAACCGATTGGGGAGGGTACCCACGCTAGCGATATCGGTCACGATATTGCAGCGTGTAAAGCGGTCTTACCTCATCATCGTATCAGGATTACCTCCCGCCTAAGGGCTGATTTGTTTATTTGGAATGATTTCCTTTCCAGGTACAACGTTCAAACTTGTTTCCAGGATAACTTTGTCTCCAATAAAGAACTATCACTCTTTTCCGACGCATCTGGATTGTTGGGTTTTGGCGTTATTTTTGGTGATCAATGGTGCGCCGAGCATTGGCCTCAGTCCTGGCACGCCAATGGTTTAGTGTCCAATCTAACTCTCCTTGAGTTATTCCCAATTGTGACAGCTGTTTTGATTTGGGGCTCGTCCTTCAAAAATAAGCGGATCTTATTCTGGACAGACAACATGAATGTGGTGCATTCGATTAATCATCTGACTTCATCCTCTCTGCCAGTTATAAAATATCTTAGATTTCTAGTTTTGAAATGTTTGGAGCTCAACATTTGGTTCAGGGCTCGCCATATTCCTGGCAGGTGTAACACTATCGCTGATTCTCTCTCCCATTTTCAATTTCAGAAATTCTGGCAGCTCTGTCCTCGCGCCAAAAGAGAGGGAATATCGTGCCCACACAGCATGTGGGATCTGTTGGAATGCAGCTGATGCCATTGGTGACATCTTCAGTGGCCCCGAGGACATAGCTCGTTTATGGTAAGGCATGGGCGGAATGGTTAGTTTTTGCAGCAAGTCACCCGGTGGCTACATCTGACTCTGCCAGATTGGATGTTACCTGCCAGTACCTGTTTCACCTGTATAATGAGGGGTTTTCCTGCGCGGTTGCTCGGAACCGGCTGTCTGGCCTTGCTTTCCATCTCAAACTACGAGGTTAGTTGGACATTACTAAGTTTTTTTTTATAGTCCAACTGGTCCCACTGGTGCCAAGCAAGGTCCACCACCTCTACATTCTACCCCCCCCTGCCCATTTTTGCTATGCTATTTTTATAGCAAACAGTGCTGACACTTTGTGGCATACAAAAAGTGTCTGCTATAAAAACTTAGTGTCCCACTGGTGCCAAGCAAGGTCTACCACCTCTGCATTCTACCCCCTGCCCATTTTTGCTACGCTCTTTATATAGCAAACAGGGTTGACAGTGTCTCCGCCTCACAGTGCATGCAGAAGCACTCACACCAGCCTGCTGCCATTGCTGAGCTAGCTTGGCACTGCTGGTAGTCCGATCCCGCAGCTGAAACAGTTTTAAGATACGGTCCTGGCGTTTGTTGGTCCTTCTTGGGCGCCCTGGAGCCTTTTTGGTAACAATGTAAGCTCTCTCCTTGAAGTTCTTGATGATGCGATAGATTGTTGACTGAGGTGCAATCTTTGTAGCTGCGATACTTTTCCCTGCTGGCCATTTTTGTGCAGAGCAATGATGGCTGCACCTGTTTCTTTAGAGATAACCATGGTTAACTGAAGAGAAACAATGATACCATGCACCAGCCTCCTTTTAAAATGTCCAGTGGTGTCATTCTTACTTAATCATGACTGATTGATCGCCAGCCCTGTCCTCATCAACACCCATACCTGTGTTAATGGAACAATCACTAAAACAATGTTAGCTGCCCCTTTTAAGGCAGGAATGCAATGATGTTGAAATGTGTTTTGAGGGTTAAAGTTCATTTTCTTAGCCAATATTGACTTTGCAAGTAATTGCTGTTAAGCTGATCACTCTTTATGACATTCTGGAGTATATGCAAATTGCCATTAGAAAAACGTAAGCAGTAGACTTTGTAAAAATTAATATTTGTAGCATTCTCAAAACTTATCCCCCCAAAAAATAAAAAATATTATTAATAATAATAATAATAATTAAAAAAAAACGATCCCACCCATATATAAACAATTCTATATCCCTCTCATTTCCAAAAAAAGTCTTCATCTTGAACCGTGTGGTACTATAAAGATGATAATCAAATAAATTGGTCCTAGATCACATGTAAAGAAGATCAATATACTAGAATAAAAGAGAATAAATAAAATTTAATAACAAATCATAGTTCACAATAAAAATAAGACAATTAAAAACACAGACGAACCCCTTCCCTCCTCACCCAATGATAAAATACCGACCAAACTAAATATAAATATAAAGAGTTATAGAAATGCGCCAACAAACCCCATTGTTTCATTGAGACCTTGGGGGCTGAGAGTATCTAATCTAAAAATCAATCTACTTTCGGTTCTTGCCAGAATTTTGCCCAGATCTCCTCCCCTAATGCCCAGGACCACTTGATCAATAGCCTTAACTCTGAAAAGGCTCGAATTGCTATTGTGGAATTTTTTAAAATGCCTGGCTAAGATTTTCAGCCTGGCCACTTCTGTATTTTTAGCTTTTTCTTTGTCTGTACAATGCACTCTAACTTTAAGTTCACGAGTGGTGAGCCGTTCATATAATATTTTTGCAGGGACACTCTCCCAGATAAATGACCCCTTTTGAAGACCAAGAAACATGTTTCCTGATACAAAACTTTTTAGATCCATCGAAGTTTGAAAATGTCTTTGATATGCTCTGTTGTTTTGGGGGATTACCTGATATATCTCCAAATTCTTGTTTATATAATATTTTCCTTACACTGTGTGACCAAAAAATGTTTTGCACTTTTTGTTATGTATGTTTTGTTTGTTTTTTTTGTGTTTTTTTTTCTTGGAGTATTCTGTTAGGCTGCTTTCACACATCAGTTTTTGGCCATCAGGCACAATCCAGCAAAAAAACTGATGCGACGGATCCGGCGAAAAAACTGATCAGTTGCATCAGTTTTTTCCATCAGTTCCTTCAGTTTTTTAACAGATCCGTTGTGATACTGAGCATGCTCAGTTCAAAAAACGGATCCGGCGGCCGTAATCCGGTTTTTGCCGTATTACGCCGGATCCGGTGTCCATAGGCTTCCATTATAAAACATGCTGTACGGCGCCGGATCCGGCGCGATACGGTTTTTCGCCGGAAACAAAAAACGTTCACCTCAACATTCCATCCGGCCGCCGGACAAGCAAATTTTGCCTGATCCGGCGAAAGCCGGATAGAACGCAAGACCATCCGGCGCAATCCGGTGCTAATAGAAGTCTACGGGGGAAAAAACACATCCGGCGTCAACAGACGCCGGCTGCGTTTTGTCATGTTTCTGCCGGATTGCGACTGATGGCCAAAAACTGATGTGTGAAAGCAGCCTAAGTGTCATCCTGGGTTGGCTATTATGTATGGTCCAATATACTATCGTTGACCATTGTTTTATCCCATTTTTTTATATCATTTACCACCCCAGGAGCTTTCAGTTATCTGGTTGTCCCTAGGGACCGTATTAGTCTTTTAATGTATTTTTATTAAAAGTTATATTTTAGTCATTTGCTTTTTTCCCAATAATCCTGTATGATTTATGTGACCTATAACTTGGTATTTGTGCTATTCTAACTAATTTAGTCTGAGAGATATGGCAGGCTTCCTCTCATGGGCTTCAATATGAAGCCAGTGGCTGACTGAGGTGAGAGATGTTTTATCTGAAAAAAAATTCTCCCAAAAGATATATACTTCATCCTATGGAGCAGCATTTAGAGAAGTAACACAGGTCTATAGAGATCAAATAGATTCATGGTGGGAGGTGCAGTCCCTAGAAAGCTATTTAAGGGCGGGCATTGTTCCACATGACTATACAGTACAGTGGTACCTCACTTAACGAGTAACCCACTGAACGAGTATTTCGCTGTACAAGAAATGCTTTCTGTAAATTTGTAACCCGCTTTATGAGAAATCTTTGCTGTACGAGCGAAATTCTCACCGCACACACTTCCGGTTTCGTCCATCCACCACACTCTGACCCACACTTGCAGTCCACATAAACACACACATGCATGCACAAACACACACAAACACACACAAGCACGCACAAACACACACAAACACACACACATGCACACACATACATACAGTATTATGCTCACCTTACCTTCCGTTCCACTGCCGGTCTCATGGTTCTTGTAGTTCCCGGGTACATCGCGACGTCCTCGCGGCGAACTACAAGACCCAGGAGGCCGGCGATGGAACAGAAGGTAAGGTGAGCATATAATATAACGTAATATGTTTACCTTCCGTTTCATCGCCGGCCTCCTGGGTGCTGTAGTGCGCCGCTGTGTTCCAGTCCACGCTGTGTATCGGCATCCATAGCGACGAGGGAGGAACTTCCTGTCACCGCTAATGAAAGGCAGAGCGCTGGCCAATCAGAGGCAAGCGGCTCTGCCTTTGACGTCAGTGCTCTGGCCAGGAAGTTCCTGCCTCGTCGTTATGGTAACGCGATACACAGCCCGGCCCCGTACCAGAGAACAGCAAGTCCCAGCAGACCGGCGATGGAACGGAAGGTAAGGTGAGCATATAATATGTGTGCGTGCATGTGTGTTTGTGTGACTTTGTGTGAGTTTGTGTGTGTTTGTGTGTGGTTGTGTATGTTTGTGCATGTGTGGAATGGCAGTGTAGGGGACCAGGATGGGACATTTTAGAAGTTGTGGAACGGATCGTCAGCATTGTAATGATTTCCTATGGGAAACCTTGCTCTGCTGAACGAGTACCTTGATGAACAAGCACAGTCCCAGAACGGATTGTTCTCGTTAAGCAAGGTACCACTGTACTTTGTTCCGAATAGCGAGTACAATGCAAGTCAATGGGAAATGCGAGAAATTTTCTGCTGGACCCAACAAAGAGGTCTGGGGGCCTGAGGAAAAGGCTGAAATGGATAGGAAAGTAATGAAACTGAATGGGGAGAGCCTGGAGAATGTGCCTGCATGCATTTCTGACTCACATGTGGTTTCTGGAATCCCCTGAAGTCACATGGAAGAAGTTCCATGTGGCTTCTGTCTATCAGTGCCCCTGCAGTGTATGTCGCACTGTCGTGGCCAGCCCTGCAGTGACTCACACAGCAGCGTGTAAGCAGCTGCGGGATGATGAGCTCATTACCAGCTGTGATGATCAGGGCCAGCCTTAGGCCCCCTTCACACGTCCGTGTCTCCGGTACATGCTAGGTCCGTGCCCGTATGTACCAGAGAGACGGGCACACGTATACCCATTAAAATCAATGGATATATGTGCACAAACGTGTTCTGCCAGTGGCCCGTGCCTCCGTGTGGAGCAGACGTGTGCCGTCTGCTCCACACGGATGCATGTCTGTTTTTCTCCGGTAGCACGGGTGTCATGTGACCCGCACACGTACCACATGGAAGTAGTGTGGATGTGGGTGCACGTGACACGCGCCGGAGAAACACATGTGGCATTGTAATAAATAAAAAAAACACATACTCACCTTCACCGTCCCTGCAGTCTCTGCCGCGGTTGTCTCCTGCATCCGTCCCCCAGTGAATTTAAACAACGCGTCTTCTTCACTGGGGGCCGGAAGCAGCATCAGCGGGGCGTGGCCTGTGCCGGAGACTGTCATTCAGCACCACAGACAGCTCCGGAAGAATCAGGTAAGGCGGGGCTTTCCGTTCTCCGTGTGTTATTACGTATAACACACGGTGAACAGGAATGTGCTACAAACACGGCACACCACCACCTTTAACCACCCCTTTAACACGTACGTGAAAAAACGGATCGTTTTTTTCACGGACGTGTGAAGGTGGCCTTAGGCTGAATGGTGCCCTGTGCAAAGTTGCCTTTTGGTGCCCCAACCCTATTGTTTGTTTACTCAGAACACATGAGCGAGCATGTTTGTACATATGTTCATGGTCTGCATATCTTTTGACTGCCACAGGATCTGTGAGCAGCTGAACATGGGAGGTGACAGGTGGCAGACCCAAAAACAGTCCAATACTGTTGACCAATCCAAAGTATAAGTAATCACCGTCAATATCTAACACTGGACATCCCTTTAAAGATCATTGATTCTGCCTTTTGATAAGAAAATGTAAAATACCTGCCTTCTGCTGGGTGTAATCCCTAATTTCATGTGTGATACTGTTTGCTTTCCTAGCCTAGCTTGCATGAAACTGCTTTCTGAGCTTTTAGGGGTACTTTGCACACTACGACATCGCAGCTGCGATGTCGGTGGGGTCAAATCGAAAGTGACACACATCCGGCCTCGCTATCGATATCGTAGTGTGTAAATCCTTTTTGATACGATTAACGAGCGCAAAAGCATCGTAATCGTATCTTCAGTGTAGTGTCCGACATTTTCATAATTTCGCTGCAGCAACGGTACGGTGTTGTTCCTCGTTCCTGCGGCAGCACACATCGCTGTGTGAGAAGCCGCAGGAGTGAGGAACATCAGCTTACCTACGTCACCGCGGCTCACGCCGGCTATGCGGAAGGACGGAGGTGGGCGGGATGTTTACGTCCCGCTCATCTCCGCCCCTCCGCTTCTATTGGCCGCCTGCCGTGTGACGTCACTGTGATGCCGCACGACCCTCCCCCTTAGGAAAGAGGCGGGTCGCCGGCCAGAGCGACGTCGCAGGGCAGTTAAGTCCATGTGAAGCTGCCGTAGCGATAATGTTCGATATGGCAGCTATCACAAGATATCGCTGCTGCGACGGGGGCGGGGACTATCGCGCTCGGCATCGCATGCATCGGCTTGCGATGTCGTAGTGTGCAAAGTACCCCTTAATCTCTTACATACACCATCAATAGCAAAATATTGGACATCAACTCAAATATTCATAATGTAGCCATAGGGATAGCCTCATAAATTTATAGTAAATGTGGTTCCACATTTATTTATTTAATTATTTATTTATTAACTTAGCTTACAGATATTAACTCTGTTCCCATTGGGTATCAAAATCTACCTTCACAATCAGTATATCTTTGTAGGGTGGGAGGAAATCAGAGGAAACACATGCAAACATGGGGAGAGCATACAAACTCTTTGCAGATGAACTTTGTTGGATTTCAACACCGTGTTGCCATCTATCTCAATAATGGAGTAATGTGATATGATGTGCTCCTGTCAGTGAGTAGGTGGTCAGATCTCCTAGAAATAGCTGTCCCCTTTAACATCCCCATACACAGGAACGCCCAGAACAGCTGACAAAAGATTCTCAACATGCTGAATTAGTCTCACCCAACATTGTCTCTTGGTTCAATTTTCATCAGTACAGGCATATATCACCAGAACAATCATCAATATGTGACTATATCACCAGAACCACCATCAGTACATGAATACAGTACCATAAATACTATCATCAGTACATGTATACAGATATACATATATACATCTTAGAGTTGGTATTTTATATACATAGCAAAATGAATAGTTGTTAGTGAATAGCACTCAGCAATACCTTTAGCAGAAAGTAAGTTACCTCCAGTGATCATATATTTACATATTGCTAACTATAGCACTAAAATGCCCTTTTCAAAGGCTTATACAGTGGGTAAAATAAGTATTGAACACGTCTCCAATTTTCTAAGTAAATGAGATTTCTAAAGGTGCTACTGAAATGAATTTCCCACAAGATGTCAGTAACAACACATCCAAACCACACAGGTTAAAAAAAGAAAAAAATATCAATCCATAGATGTCCATAAATTAAGTTATCTGTAATAATGAGAAATGACACAGGGAAAACATATTTAACACATGTGGAAAGGGAGGAAAAAAGCCATGGACAGTCCTGACACCAGCTGAAATCCATCAGTAATTACAAAGCAATCCTGTCATTTAGTCTAAAGCTGTGTGTGTGTGTGTGTGTGTGTGTGTGTGTGTGTGTGTGTGTGTGTGTGTGTGTGTGTGTGTGTGTGTGTGTGTGTGTGTGTGTCCAATAAGGGAATTCGCACCGTCGCATGTACAATTACAACATTTTGCACAGGCGCCTCATTTGACTCAGGGAATGTCACAGAATATGTTTTGAGGGGAAATTTTTAACCCCACGCTTTACAGTTACTCTCCAAAAGACCTGCTTCCATTAAAGTCAATGGACCTGGGAGCCAGAACTTCAGAAGAATGTTGGCATGTCACAATGCAGCTAGGGAAAGAGAGAGAGACAGACAGGGAAAGAGACAGACAGGGAAGGAGAGAGACAGACAGGGAAGGAGAGAGACAGACAGGCAAGAAGAGAGACAGACCATTAACCCCTTAAGGACGGAGCCAGTTTTGTCCTTAATGCCCAGGCCATTTTTTGCAATTCTGATCAGTGTCACTTTATGAGGCTATAACTCTGGAACGCTTCAACGGATCCCGGTGATTCTGACATTGTTTTTTCGTGACATATTATACTTCATGATAGTTATAAATTTAGAACGATATTTTTTGCTTTTATTTGTGAAAAAATCGGAAATTTGATGAAAATTTTGAAAATTTTGCAATTTTCAAACTTTTAATTTTTATGCCCTTAACCCAGAGAGTTATGTCACACAAAACAGTTAATAAATAACATTTCCCACATGTCTACTTTACATTACCGCAATTTCTGAAACAAAATGTTTTGGGGTTAGGAAGTTAGAAGGGGTCAAAGTTCATCTGCAATTTCCCATTTTTTCAACAAAATTCACAAAACCATTTTTTTAGGGACCACATCACATTTGAAGTGACTTTGAGAGGCCTAAGTGACAGAAAATACCTAAAAGTGACACCATTCTCAAAACAGCACCCCTCAAAGTACTCAAAACCACATCCAAGAAGTTTATTAACCCTTCAGGTGCTTCACAGGAACTAAAGCAAAGTGGAATGAAAAAAAGCAAAAAATAAAATTTTACCTAAAATGTTGCTCTACCCCAAATTTATTCACTTTTAGAAGAAATAACACAACAAAATGAACCCCAAAACTTGTTACCCACTTTCTTATGAACGCGCCAACACCCCACATGTGGTCAGAAACCTTTGTTTGGACAAATGGGAGGGCTCGGAACAGAAGGAGCAATATTTGAATTTTGGAAAGCAAATTTGGCTGAAATAGATTGCGGGCACCATGTTGCATTTACAGGTCCGCTAAGGTACCTAAACAGAAGAAACCCCTCACAAGTGATGCCAATTTGGAAAGTGGACCCCTCAAGGCTTCTATCTAGGGGTATAGTGAGCATTTTGGATCCACAGGTACTTCACAGATTTTGATAACGTTACATTGTCACATTGAAAATTTTCATTTTTTTCTCAAAAATGTTGCTTTAGCATCAATTTTTTCACTTTTTCAAGAGGTAATTCCAAAAATTTCACCCCAATGTTTGTTACCCACTTTTTTATGAGCGCGGTGATACCTCACTTGTGGTCTGAAACCTTTGTTTGGAGAATTGGGAGGGCTTGGAACGGAAGGAGCAATATTTGAATTTTGGAAAGGAAATTTGGCTGAAAAAGATTGCGGACACCATGTCACATTTGGAGGACCCCTAAGGTATTTAAACAGCAAAAAACCACCACAAGTGACCCCATATTGGAAACTAGGCCCCTCAAGGAATTTATCTAGATGTTTGGTGAGTACCCTGAACCTCCAGGTGCTTTACAGAAGTTTATAATGTTGAGCCATGAAAATAAAAAAATAAAATTTTACCACAAAATTGTTACTTCAACCAGGTAGTTTTTTTTTCACAAGGGTAACAGGAAAAAAATCACCATGAAATTTATTGCGCAATTTCTCCTGAGTTTGGTGATATCTTGTACGTGGTGGAAATCAACTGTTTGGGCACACTGCAGGGCTCGGAAGAGAAGGAGTGCAACTTGACTGCAAAATTGGCTGGAATCAATAGCGGACGCCATGTTGCATTAGGAGAGCCCCTGAGGTGCCTAAGCAGTGGAGGTCCCCCACAAGTGACCCCATTCTGGAAAATAGACCCCACAAGGAATTTATCTAGATGTTTGGCGAGTACCCTGAACCCCCAGGTGCTTCACAAAAGTTTATAATGTTGAGCTGTGAAAATAAAAAAAATATATTTTTACCACAAAATTGTTACTTCAACCAGATAGCTTTTTTTTAACAAGAGTACACGGAAAACTATCAGCATAAAATTTATTGTGTAATTTCTCCTGAGTATGCTGATACCTTATGTGTGGTGGAAATCAACTGTTTGGGTGCACAGCAGGGCTCGGAAGGGAAAAAGTGCCATTTGACTGAACAATTGGCTGGAATAATTAGCGGACGCTATGTCACATTTGGAAAGCCCCTAAGGTGCCTAAACAGTGGAGGTCCCCCACAAGTGACCCCATTCTGGAAACAAGACACCTCAAGGCTTTTATCGAGGTGTATATTGAGCATTTTGAATCCACGAATACTTCACAGAATTTGATAAGCTTAGGTTGCCATATTGAAATTTTCATTTTTTTCACAAAAATGTTGATTTAGCGACACATTTCTCACTTTTTCAAGAGGCAACAACAAAACGTGTACTCCACAGGTTGTTATCTAATTTCTTGTGAGCGCAGGGATACCCCACATGTGGCCAAAAACCTTTGTTTGGATAAATGGGAGGGCTTGGAATGGAAGGAGCACCATTTGAATTTTGGAAAAGTTGAAGTAAATTGCGCGCACCATGTCACATTAGCAGGGCCCCTTGGGTACCTATACATCAGAAACCCCCCACAAGTGACCTCATTTTGGAAACTAGACCCCTCAAGGATTTTATTCAGGAGTATAGTAAGCATTTTGAATCCACAGGTACTTCACAAAAATGTTGCTAGTACACAGTGTCAGCCTTCCTGCAGAGATGTGAGTGTTGTCAACGGGAGAACGCAGCTGCCCATGCCCACGATTTGGGTTCAGGCTGCTGTGGACTTTGGCTCTATTCTACCTGCAGAAAACACTCATCTCCGCAGCATAAATTGACATGCTGAGGCTCGGGAAGCTGCGCCACAGGTCGGTTTATGCTGCAGAGAAAAGAAACACAGTGGGCACGGGATTTCTAAAAATCCTTCCACTGTGCTTCTACTGCACAACGCAGCGTTATGGACGCAGGGAAAACACTCTGCACCCAAAACGCTGCAAACCCTGATTGTGGGCACAGCGTAAAATGCTACAATGGATGAATGGATAGATGTCAAACATATATATAATGTCCACCCCCCTCTGCAGATTCTAAGCTGGCGCCCTTTAGTGCCTTTCATGTGACACTAAAGGGTGCCTAGCCTTGAATTTAGCCCAAAAGAAAAAAAAATAATTAAAATAAATGACGTGGGGTCCCCCCTATTTTTGATAGCCAGCTAGGGTAAAGCAGACAGCTGTAGCCTGCAAACCACAGCTGACAGCTTCATCTTGTCTGGTGATCAATTTGGAGGGCTCCCCAAGCTGTTTTTTTTTTAATTATTTATAAATAAATAATTAAAAAAAACAAAACAAACGTGGGGTCCCCCCAAATTAGATCACCAGCCAAGGTGAAGCTGACAGCTGGGGTCTGGTATTCTCAGTATGGGAAGAGCCATGGTTATTGGACTCTTCCCAGCCTAAAAATAGCAGGCCGCAGCCGCCCCAGAAATGGCGCATCCATTAGATGCGCCAATTCTGGCGCTTCGCCCCAGCTCATCCCGCGCTCTGGTGCGTTGGCAAACGGGGTAATAAATGGGGTTGATACCAGATGTGTAATGTCACCTGGCATCAAGCCCAGCAATTAGTTATGTCACGGCATCTATCAGATACCCGACATAACTAATTGACAGTAATGAAAAAAAAAATTGACAACAAAAAAAAATTTATTTGAAAAAACACTCCCCAAAACATTCCCTGATTAGCCAATTTATTGAAAAGAAAAAAAAAATCCGCTGTAATCCATTTGAACGTCCCACGTCGACTCTGGACCTTCTAGAATATGGGGGACACGTTCAGGGAACGTATCCCCCATTTTCTAGGTGTGAGGACCCTCCATTTGAGGAGAGTGGGTGCAATGAATCTGCACCCACCCTCCCTGGGTCACAGCTGCAGTGTGCCGAGCAGCAGCAGCAGCCAGCGTCCTGAACACAGGAAGCTGTCAGCCGCGCTCTGCACATGTGACCGGCGTCTGCTGTGAAGGAGCCGGAGGAGGGGGCCGCGGGGGATCAGCGCTCCGACAGGTATGTAGGACACCGGGGAACACCGGGGTGGGGATAGGGGGTGACTTGGCAGGGCCTGGGGAGCAGGTTTCTGTCGTATGTGTTATGGCACATACGACAGAAACCATAGGAACAGTGTGAATGTGACCGGCGCGCTGCTGTGCTCGGCGGTGCGCGCGGCCATCTTGGATTTTTGGGAGGGGGTTGGGGGTCGGGGGGGGGCACTTTGGGGACACCGGGGGACCGGAGGGAACCGAGAAAGAGATTTATCTCCCATCTGACATGTTTGATCATGCCAGATGGGAGATAAATCATTTTTTACCGGCGCGGTCATTTACTATAACTTGATGATCGGTATACGGTGTATACCGGTCATCACGTGACTGGGGACCGGAAAAACCGGCCCGAATCATGATCTCCAGGGTCTCAGCTACCCCCGGCAGCTGAAACCCCGGAGATTTTCTGACGCAGGGGGGCGCTATACACTTTTTTCTGCCCGCCGTTTTAAAACGGCAGAAAGGAATAAGTACCCTTTTTTGGTGCCGTTTTAAAACGTAACGCGGTCGTAATGGGGTTAAAGAGAGAGACAGACAGGGAAAGAGAGAGAGAGACAGGGAAAGAGAGAGACAGACATGGAAAGAGAGACAGAGAGAGTCAGACAAGGAAAGAGAGAGACAGACAGTTAAAGAGAGACAGAGAGAGACAGATAGGGAAAGAGAGGGTCAGGGAAAGAGACAGACAGGGAAAGAGATAGAGAGACAGACAGAGAGGGAGACAGACAGAGACTGGGAGAGAGACAGTTACTATCCCACACAACGCCGGATACTACAGCTAGTTATAAATAATATCAGCTGGTCCAACTAATGACCGATAAAAAGGTGTCTCATTACCAAGGTGCCACACAAGAAACAGCTCATGATGGGTAAAAACACTGAGCTATCCCAAGACCTTCACAACATTACTGTTATAAAACATACGGATGACATTGGTTACAGAATTATAAACTACCAAATGTTCCAGTGAGCACTATTGGGGCTACAATCTGTAAATGGAAAGAACATAATTTCACAATATACCTGCCATGACCAGGTGCTCCTAGCAAGATTTCAGACAGAGGAGTGAAAAGAATTATCAGAAGAGTTGTCCAAGAGCCAAAGTCACCTGTGGAGAACTACAGAAATACCTGGAATCATCAGGTACCATTGTTTGCCTAAAACACACTTCCGGAAACGGAGAAAGCCTCAATCATCAATATAAAATAATAAACTTTATTGTATCATAAATATTAGATATTAGAAAAACACACCCAGTGATTGTGAACACACACAGGGGCATACAAGGATTTTTTAGAGAAGGGAATCCCCAGCTCCTACAATTTGAGGAGTCGGGATCAAACAGGCGTAAAAACCTAAATGATACCCAGATAATAAACCTCTCCCCACTCACTCTCACAAATGATATGTTATCTGTCCTAAGAAGGGGTCTGTCTTTTGTGCCGACACAGTCATTTGACAGATTCTCTTGGACTAAAGACATTAATTTGTTTTGTAGGAAACTTAAATGGAAATTTTTTTTTAAAAACAACGATAGTGAGAGATGTAAACAACTGGGGATTGAGGTTTCGGACTTAGAGGGAGTAAACATCCTAACGGAACTCCTGGAGGAAGGGGAACGAGACAGAAGTCGTGGTCCTTTCACAGAGTTGAGCAACAAGAGTCAGAGATTACCTCCATTAAGTGAGCTATCAAGTATTGATATATTCCTTAAGTTGGTAGAGGATGATATTGCAAGATAACAGGGTGGTTTTAATTCTAGTAATCTTACTGAGGGTGAAAGGGAGGCCCTTGGACTACTTAAAAATAATCAGATGATTATAGTGAAACCATCAGATAAAGGTGGAAACCTTGTTGTCATGGACCACGATGTATATAGGGGTATGTGCAAGTGTCTCCTGGAGGATAAAACAACCTATGGGGTTCTTGAGACCGACCCCACGAGTATGTATTTGGTAGAGCTTACAGTGATTTTGGACCAGGCCCTTGAGACACATTTAATTTCCAAGAAGGAATATGAATTTATGTTACCAATTAAACCGTCAGTGGCCACTTTCTACACACTCCCGAAAATGCATAAGGGGTATCCCCCACTTAAGGGACGTCCAATAGTATCGGGAGTGGGGTCAATTACCCAAAATGTTGGCATCTACATTGATGTGATCCTCAAACCTTTCGTCCTTGCCCTACCATCCTATATCCGTGATACCTCTGATCTCCTTTTGAAAACAGATGGGGTCTTGGTCGAATCAGAGATGTTCCTTGCATCAATTGATGTGGAAGCCCTATATAGCTCCATACCACATGCTAGGGGTGTTGAAGCAGTACGTCATTATCTCCGGTCTAGAGCAGTGTACTTGCAACCCCATAACAATTTGGTATTGGAGCTCCTGACATACACCTTGACGCACAATTATTTTGTTTTTGACGGTAAGTACTTCCACCAGCGCAGGGGCACTGCGATGGGGAGTTCTTGTGCCCCATCGTATGCCAACTTGCTCCTGGGCTGGTGGGAGGAAACCGTCATTTTTTCCGATGACTCCCCCTGGTGGGTCAAATTGATCCACTTTTGGGGGAGGTTCATCGATGATATTTTTTTGATTTGGTCAGGCAGCAAGGTAGACTTCCATAGATTCATCAAGGAGATTAACACTAATGATTTTGGTCTGTCGTTTACAAGCGAAATAGAGTCATCATCACTGGCTTTCCTGGATATTGTTTTTTTGGTGGATAATCAGGGACATCTTTCCTCTCGAACTTATAGGAAACCAACGTCAACAAATAACCTCTTAAGATGGGATAGTTTCCATCTGATCCCTCTAAAACATGGAATACCTAAAGGACAATATCTCCGTATGAGGAGAAATTGCTCTAAGAGAAATGATTTTTTTGAGCAGTCTAGGGACCTACAAGAGCGTTTTAGACAAAGAGGTTATCCGGATGACGTGTTGTGAGGAGCTTTTAAGCATGCCCTTAATAGGGATAGGGATTCTCTTTTACAACCTCGGGTAAGGGCAAACGATGAGGAAGTCATTAGAGTTATTGGAACATTTGACTGCCAGTCAGAAAGAATCTATGGCATACTCCGAAAACACTGGGGAATTCTCCGTGCAGATCCAGACATTTGTAACAATATTGCGACCCGCCCATCCATTACTTACAGACGGGGAACTTCGCTTAGGGACCAACTAGTCCATAGCCATTATCAGAGACCAATTCCTCCAGGCACTTGGCTTGATAGGAAACCTTTAGGATGCTTCCGGTGTGGGGACTGGAAATATTGTAATTGGGTTGTCAAATCAAAAATTTTTCGCAGTGCCAGTACCGGTAAAAAATATGTTATCAATGATTTTTGCAATTGCAAGACAAGCAGGGTGGTCTATATGGCTACTTGTAGCTGTCCCTTAAATTATGTAGGTAAGACTACAAGGGAGCTACGCAGACGTATCGGAGAGCATCTAGGGGACATTAGACACAAGAGGGATACCCCCTGGCCCGTCATGTCTGGGAATTCCATCAGGGTGTTAGCAAGTTCATCTCGTTTGTTATTATTGAAGTGGTTAAACCAAGCCCTAGGGGTGGTGATCTGGATAAGAGGATTCTACAGAGAGAATGTAGGTGGATTTATTTTCTAAAAACACAAGTGCTGCTAGGTCTAAATGATAGGCTAACTTATTCCCCATTCCTATAACAAATAAAAAAAAAAAAATTTCATATGCAATATAACTTTCCTCCTCTCTCATTTACTTCAATTGGTCTCTTAAAAAAATTAAAAAATAAAAATAATAATGAAAAATAAAAATATACCTTTGTCCCGATAGTCATATACCCAACCCGTCATTGCCCCGAGAAAGGGGATTTACGGGCATTAGTTCTATACACCTTTTTAATCTTAAGGTGTTCAAAATCACTGGCGTTGATAAATTGTTATTGGTTGCTGCCTTTAAAATTTAAGCCCCTTTTTCATCATATCCTAATTGGGTTTTCTCTCCCCCCCCTCCTCTTTCCTTTATTTTTATCAATTGCGCTGTTATTAGACAGTATGTGATATCCCTTTAAATTTCATCTAATCACCTTTGAACCCTGTAAGGGTTAAATATTGTGTCTTTTGCTCCACAGAAGCTGTTGTGTCTCCGCGCGTGCGCGGCTGTGTTTCTGGCATCTGATCAGACGCAGTAATGGGACGCTTCTGTGAAGCCGGGATTCCATCGCGCATGCGCGATGGAGTCTTCTCATTGATATATCGGGGATGCCGGCGTCCTGGCGCGCATGCGCGGTGACGTCAATCTAGATGCATGTTCTGGTTGGATGGCTGGGAGGCGTCCTTGCTGGTGACGTGGACGTTGCAGATTGGACTAGATGCAGTTGCCCTTATGATTGGAGGGTTTCCCGAACCGCAGCATCTGATTGGGTGCTGCGAGTATTGAGATATGTTATGCCGGAAGTTCAGCGTGCAGGCACGATTGTGTCATTTCACCCAGGATTTAGGGTGTAAAGTTGTTAAATATAGATATTTAGAATCGACACGCTACAGTATATAGTATCTTGATTAGGCAGAGCGTATGTGTCATATAAGCATCGCTCAATCCTAATATCATTTATGGGGGATGGCGATTGTGTGTGTCTGGGGGTGGATTACATCTGGATGTTTTAAGGGAATAAGGGCGGCACTGGTTTAGTCGCCGCACCTGTCTGAAACTGCATACAACTACACAGCGCCTGCGTACATATAGGTGGCATGTGCAGTGAAATCAGCAGAGACAAATTAGCCAGTGATTTTGATTGGCCGACATCTCCAATGGCGCCGGCTTTTAAACCCTGCACACTCTGTGATCAGGGCACACAGCCATGGATCACCACATCTGACAGCTAGGATTCTTTCTGCCTCCTGATGATCCTTGAATCTAAAATGAAGGGGAAACGCGTCGATGCGGTATGAAAACATTCATCTAAAGGGAAGTAGTTGGAATTTAACAATTCCCTCTTTGAGTGCTAAATTGTTGCATTTTTGATGTGTTGTTTTGCTTCTTAACATGTAGGATTATCCTAAAACAAAATGCACGATTGATGAATCTGCTTATCTTCATGACTATCTAAGTGCATCTTGATATACCTGCATAGTTTGAAGTTTTTGTGTGTTTCCATGCATAATGGTTACAAACGTACGGATTTAAGAAATAGCATATTGATTATTGTTTATAATCCTGGTGAGAAGGGATATCTATGCTATCAAATTACAGGTTGTGGGTTCATAACTCCATCATCTTGAATCACGTATGAGTGTTGTGCCATTTTTTAGTATTAACTCACTTCTAGTCAGGGCGCATTAAGGGCAAGCCGACGTGGAACGGGGGCGCCCAAAACAGTTACGGCGTCACACCCTCCGTTGGTAGGTAGGAGTGAGGTTTCATAGGGTGAGATAGGGACCCCATAGAGAATGTCTTCTCCCCTCTCCTCCATCTCCCTGCCCCGTTAGTGGCTAATACTTTTTATTGAGGGTGCATTGAGAAAAATTGATTCTGAACGGGGGCGCCCAGAGAAAAGCACGGCGCTATGTGTATATATATGTGTACATCACCCCGTAGGATAGATAGGAGCTTGACCTCTTAAAGATGAAGTGATGGGCCAGGGGAGCCTCGGGCTGTGTAGTCGTGGCGAGATTTTCCAGGCTTTCCCCTGGCTCCAACACTACCTTCAGGACAGGGGCTGACTTGATGGGGCAGAGTGTGGTGGTGGTACAGGTGTTGCTCGGCGTACAGACAGTCTTCAGGCAGAATGATGTGAAAGCAGAAAACATCTTTTATTTAACACTCGAGGTCACCATCCGGCTGTTGCATAGATAAAACACTTCCTGAGGCTGGGGGACAACCTGCCCTGACGTTCCCTCACGTGGGGATGTGCCCTGATTACTCCGCTTCACCGGGCTCCCACTGTCGGTTACACACACACCGGACCCACACCGGCTGCTTCACTCTCCGAGGTTGCGTCCACTCCCGTTCTCTCCGGCGTCCCCGCTTAACAGCCCTCACACTCTGCCCCTTGATCTTCACCCTCTCATGTCCCGGATCCAACTGACTGTGACTCTGCACTTTTTCTAACCAACACTTCACCTCCCTCCCCTTTCTGCTGCCGGCTCCTCCTTTCCTCTGCCCTGTTTCTGTGGTGACAGCCGTCCCACCCGGCCACTAGGGGAACCCACTACAACAATGCATTAACAATAAAAACATTTTTATCAATTACAATTCCGGGTTATCTCCACTCCCTCCTGTAGGGGGTAGGCTCACCCACTACATGCCTCCCCTCTTAAAGTCCGAGCCTCCCGGCAAGGCTCTATCTAAAACATATAAACTGTGGAAACAGCCATCGCACGGTGGTAACCTGCAGTCCAGTCCACTGTCCGGCAGCTTAGCAGCGCTCCCGGTCTTAAATGGCGCCCGGAGGCTCAACAGCGCTCCCGGTCTTAGATGGCGCCCGGAGGCTCAACAGCGCTCCCGGTCTTAGATGGTGAGCAACACTTATAACAACTGCAAACCTTCGCCCTGCGGAGGAGTTCCTGACTCAGTCTGTCAGCGCACTCTCCCCGGGCTTTAACAACTTGAACATTAACTTCAGCCGGTCAAACATCAAGCTGGCTGCGGTGGTCTACTCCGGAGGCCAGGATTGCTTCCATTCAGCCGCCTGAGCCTGGATGTAGGCACCCAGGGACTGCCCGGGTTGGCGGCGTAGCCTCCGGAACGATACAGGAGCGAAAGGAGGCTCCGCTGGCGTGGCTTCTTCGGCTCCCGGCGGAGGTGACGGAGTCGCCACCCGGGGCGGTGGGAGCACGGGTTGTGGCACGTCCAGGACGATCACGGGTCTATAGGTCACACTCTGGTTAACCGCCACCACCGGGGTACCCTTGTCCGGATCAGCGGTCGGGCCAGACTGCACCTCTGATGGGAACGCCACGGTGCGCCTGGAATGAGAGGCCTCGGTCGGCATCGGTTTTGGCTGGCCCCGGCGCCGTTCCTGGTGCTCCTCCCATTCCAGCTCTTGTTGCCACTGAGCCGCTTCCCAGGCGGTCGGCGTCCGGTTCACCCCAACCGCAAACAGGCCGCGACTTCCCGCCTCGGGTAAGAACTGTACCTTCTCTCCCGGGTAAAGAGTGTGGAGCCGTTTTGGCAGTCCCTCTACGTCCAAGTGGACCCGATTATAGAAATAATCGTCTCCGGTATGTGCTTCACGGATAAACCCGTAGCCCTCCTGCTGATTGAATTTCACCACTATCCCAGTGGTGAATTGCAGGGCCAGCTCCTCAGCGCCGGGACCGGACATCATTTCCCGGACAACGGTCTCCGCAAGCAGCCGTTCACGGACGGGGTCTGGTACCGGAGACGGGGCTCTTGGGTGCGATGTGGAAGACGGGGTCACAGGGTCCCAAAAGAAGCCCCGGTGATCCTGTTCCAGCCGCTCAGCAATTTCCTCAGCCGACTCCCGCACGGGGACAGATGGTGCTCTGACCGTGGCGACGGGCGGAGGTATCTGCAAGGGGGCATACGTAATCCCCAGGGGCCGATTCCCCACCGGTAGCTGGGTGGCGTAGGTCGCCCGTACCTCCGTTGTGGTGCCTACGGTCGCCGTGTCCCAGGTGGTCAGCCAGGTCACCTTCTCAGGACGTGCTGGGCCTCCTGGCCCGGTAGGAAGGTCGAGCAGAGCCGCTTCCACTGCAGCAGCGGTTTTAGGACGCTCCCGGCCCAGGCTGGTCAGGGCCATGACGGTGGCGAGGTCCTGCTGTTGGCTAGAAGTCTCCATCACTCTCTCTTGCTGTATTGCTAGAAATGGCGGCGGAGTCAATGCTGAGACTGGAGGAAGTGGAGGCGGGCCTATGTTTCCCGCTCTTGGGCAAGCTCCACCCCCAGCCTCACACATCATCTTGACTCCTCCGCGGCGGTCCTTTTTTTCCTTCAATATACCGCCCACTTCATGTTTCCTTCTTCGTGCCCTGGGGCTGACGCCTCCCCTCTTTGGGCGGAGTACTCTGTGCTTCTTCTTCGGCACCGGCCAGCCCCAGGCTCTTCTTTTGGCGCCAATTTTTCGCGCCTTTTTCTCCTCAACTTCGCAGATGGCGGCCATCTTGTCGCCAACTTGTGCCCGATCCAACGCTACGGGCACCGTGTTTTCTTCCCACCAGGGGACTGGAAATCTTCTCTCGCAGTCGGGGTCCTGTGCCCCAGGCACTACTTGATCTCCAGCTTCTTGGGTTCCTGGCAGGGGATTCGCATCCTGCCGACTACGCCACATGAAGTGATGGGCCAGGGGAGCCTCGGGCTGTGTAGTCGTGGCGAGATTTTCCAGGCTTTCCCCTGGCTCCAACACTACCTTCAGGACAGGGGCTGACTTGATGGGGCAGAGTGTGGTGGTGGTACAGGTGTTGCTCGGCGTACAGACAGTCTTCAGGCAGAATGATGTGAAAGCAGAAAACATCTTTTATTTAACACTCGAGGTCACCATCCGGCTGTTGCATAGATAAAACACTTCCTGAGGCTGGGGGACAACCTGCCCTGACGTTCCCTCACGTGGGGATGTGCCCTGATTACTCCGCTTCACCGGGCTCCCACTGTCGGTTACACACACACCGGACCCACACCGGCTGCTTCACTCTCCGAGGTTGCGTCCACTCCCGTTCTCTCCGGCGTCCCCGCTTAACAGCCCTCACACTCTGCCCCTTGATCTTCACCCTCTCATGTCCCGGATCCAACTGACTGTGACTCTGCACTTTTTCTAACCAACACTTCACCTCCCTCCCCTTTCTGCTGCCGGCTCCTCCTTTCCTCTGCCCTGTTTCTGTGGTGACAGCCGTCCCACCCGGCCACTAGGGGAACCCACTACAACAATGCATTAACAATAAAAACATTTTTATCAATTACAATTCCGGGTTATCTCCACTCCCTCCTGTAGGGGGTAGGCTCACCCACTACAAAGAGAATATAAGGGTCCCATTTAGGTTGCTCCTATAATCTCCTTGTATGCCCCTGTGTGTGTTCACAATCACTGGGTGTGTTTTTCTAATATCTAATATTTATGATACAATAAAGTTTATTATTTTATATTGATGATTGAGGCTTTCTCCGTTTCTGGTTCCAAAACTCAATTCAATTGAACCGTTTTTTGATAATTACTAAAACACACTTCCGCATAAAAAACATACGTGTCTCCCATTCCGTTTTTCGGGTCTGTGTTCTGGTTTTTATGGGAGTTTCTCCGGTACGTGTGACATGCGTGTGATGGCGTATGCTTGCCGTGTGTGCGTGTGGAATGGCTGTGTATGCGTACGTGTAATGTCCATGTGAAATGTTCTGTGTGTGATGCTCAATGTTGTTGATAACCGTCGGCTGACAGCAGACAGAGTCGCGCGAGGAGAATGAACTCTGGTGAACTTCACCCGACTTCATTGTCATACCGCGGCTCTGTCTGGGTGTCGCGTACTGATTAGCGGTCACCCGTGAAGGACTCACGGGTGACCGCTAATCGCCTGAGTGACTGAAGTGAGCAGTGCGATTAGCGCTGCCGTCACTCAGGCTACCCGCGGCAAGCTAGAGTCCTCCCCCCGAGACCGCAACTCACCTGTGACTTCTTCGCTGTCACTTGGGTGACTTGTGTTCACAGTTGGAGGATCCAGCGGTGGCCGCGAGTTACCTGAGTGACGTCATCGCTGATCGTGCTACTCACCTCAGTTGCTGAGTGGAGCTGACAGGAGCGGCGGAGTTCTTCTGCAGCTCTAGTCAGCTTCATGTAGCAGAGCTGGAAGCGACACGGGACCTCTGTGGATTACGCCGGACATGGATGGGTTTTTGGGGCTTAATAAAGTGGTGAACGAGGGTATTTGTTAGTGTTTATTATTGGAAATAAAGGATTTTTACAGGTGTATGTGTTGAATTACTTTAACTTACAGATTACTCATGGAAGGTATCTCGGGGAGACGCCTGCCATGATTAATCTTGGACTTAGTGGCAGCTATGGGTTGTTGCCATTAACTCCTTACTACCCCGATTGCCAACGCACCAGGGCAATTCGGGATGAGCCGGGTACAATTCCGGAACTGTCGCATCTAATGGATGCGGCAATTCTGTGCGGCTGCTGGCTGATATTTTTAGGCTATGGGGTTCCCCATAACGTGGAGCTCCCCATCCTGAGAATACCAGCTTTCAGCCGTATGGCTTTACCCTGGCTAGTATCAAAATTGGGGGGGACCGCACATCGTTTTTATTTAATTAATTATTTATTTAACTGCACAGTATTTACCCGCCCACCAGTGGCTGTGATTGATTGCAGTGAGACAGCTGTCACTCAGCGTGTGGGCGTGTCTAACTGCAACCAATCATAGGCGCCTGTGGGCGGGGGAAGCAGGGAATAGTAGATTGATTAATGAGCGGCCGGCATTTTCAAATTAATTAAAGCCGCGTATCTTTGGTACAGCTGTTCTTCGCCGCGCTGATGATCGGGAATCAGTGAGTATGCGACAGGGGAAGATACAGACCGAGCGCCAAAGGGATGATGACTGAGAACAGCAGAAAAAAAGGTAAGTAGACTGACATTTAACAAAAAAAACCCCTGACATCGCTCTTTTAAAAATGCACACGGACGGTACGTGTAGCACACGGATATGCTACGTGTGCCGTCTGTGCAGGTACGGACCCATTGACTTTAGCGGGTCGGTGCCTGCGTGCTGATGGCTAAAAACGGACATGTCGGTCGTGTGGAAAAACGCACACACGTACTAACCACACGGACACACGTTCCGTGTGGTTTTACGTGTGTGTGCCTTCTAGCATAGGGTAACATTTGTCAACGTATCTCCGTGCCGCCGGTACGCGCAAAAACGTACCAAACACATACCGGGGGCACGGATGTGTGTCGCAGGCCTAAAAGAAAGCAATAACTAATTCACCATGTTCTGTATGCACGCTCCTGTATGCACACTCACCATGTAAGACTCCATTGCTGAACAAAAAGCAGGTTCAAGTGTGTTTAAAGTTTGCTGAACAGTTACACATATCTGTAAAATATTGGAGATTATAGTCTGGTAAGATGAGACCAACATTGAACACTATGTTTGGAGACTAAAAGACAAATCACCCCAAAAACACCAACACCAGTGATGTGTGGAGGTGGGAATATCATGGTGTGTGGCTGTTTTTCAACAGACAACACTGGCAAACTTCATACAATACATGGAAGGATGAATAGTAGAGAAAGAAAATAAATCTGCTAGACTGGCCAAGCCGATCACCGGAGCTGTATCCAAGAGAAAATGTCTGCAAGGAACTAAAGCTCAGAGTTCATAGAAGGAGGCGGGACCTGCAGGATGTGAGGAGTGTGTATGTGGAAGAATGGACCAAAAATCACACCTAAGCAATGCAGGCGACTAGTGTCTCCATACAGGAGGCTTCTGGAAGCTTCATCAACAACAAAGGAGAATCTACCAAGTTTTAACCCCTTCACGACTAGTGAGCCGGCAGTAATCCCCACACATGTCTGCTGATTTGAACAGCAGGCATGTGGGGCTAACAGGCAAGGGTGGATTTGTGATCCCCCCGCTCCTCCTTGCCACTTAGATCGCACTGTCACATATAAATGGCTGTGGCGAGGATCATACTGTTCCCCACTGCCGCCCGTGCCCAGAGCTGATTGATCTCATGGTAGTGACAGGTTATGTGATGACGCCTGTCATTATCATGACGTATTTTCTGTCCGACAGAGCGCCGGCTCACACAGGAATGCTGCATTTCTGCTGACCAGAGCTGTGCAGCCCAGGGGCTTGGAGCGGAATCTCAGCCAGGGTACCAAACTGCGGAGGGGGACACCCTAAAAATAGGACTCTCACTCTCTCTCTCTCAAAACACTGGTGGTGACTCCTTACCGCATCTGGAATTGACCGGAGCCCATCACGGCAGTGACCAGTGACAACGGGCTGGCAGCTGAAGTTGTGAGTAAACTTCACCCTGAACCCGCAGAGGCTGTGTTGGCTCGTCCTTACCGGAGCTGTCGCCCAGTGCTTAGGCACCAACGGCCATTACAACTCTCCCGGCTGCCATAATGCCTACCCTGGTGAGGATCCAGGCAGCGGCGGCTACTCCCTGGCCGCATACCACGGGTGGCATCACAACAAACTTTCCCTAATACCCCACTATTTAATGCACACCTCGGGGCAACGGAACTGGGCAAGGCCACACCATGACAATGCCTAACTCGACCTGAAAAGGCCCGGCAACGAGTAGGTTTACCACCTGCCCCGTGGGGCGCTGCATTTGGCATCACGAACAAGATATTGTGCCCATTAAACCGGGTACTGTGCGCCTACAGAACTGTGTTAAACCAGATAATTTGGTACTGAACCGCTCAATTGGAAAAGAACAGTCGCCATTAACAATTCCGCGCGGGAAGAAAAGGGGGCGTGCCATTGTGGGCAGCACCCCGAAAAGCGCGCGAACAAAGGATCTCTTGCCGGAGGTGGAGTCTAGCACCCAGGATGACCAGTTGAAGAAGGAAGAAAAGGACTTATTTGTTTGGGATGAGATCAAGGATGCCCCAGACACTACAACTATGAGCCTCGAGAAGCAGGACTTAAAACCTGGCACCTTGAAAGTGGATGAGGCTCCGCAGTGTGCAGAGAAATTGCAACCACTGACTGCTGGCAGAAATGGATCCAGGAACCCGACCGGTGTGCACTGCCTAGCTGAGACTTATACGCTGATATGCTTAGTCTACCTGGGTCTTGGTGGGGTGCACTGCTAGCAGATTCATCGCCCGACACATCATGATGGGACTGCGAGTGAGGTAGTAATGATCTAACCCTTGAAACAAGGGGTTCTGGGAGGTCGCTTGAGCACCGTTCAGGAAGGGGACTCTGACGCTGACCCCGCCGGTCTTCTCATTCCCGTTTGCTGTCATTGCAAGCGAGTCGGGCATTATGCCAGAGGATGTCCAGTGATCGTGTCAAACCAGGGGGTCGGGACCAGCCCTCTGGAAATACCAAAAACTAAACAAGAATAATTGCTAATGTTTTTCATATGCAGAATGTTTTCTCATTGCTGATATTTTCTGACTTGAAATGTTTTGATGACCTGTGACCGGTACTGTTGAACATATTTGAAACGTTTTGAAATTGTTGATGCCTTCCACAAAGGGAAGGATGTTGCTTGTTAGCCTGTTACATGCATATACAAAAATTGCAGTGTTACCTGTGTTTTCTTGCAGCCCAGGAGTGGTGCCATTTGCCGTGGGGGAATATGGTGCCCCTGAGGCTATGGTCAAAAAAAGGGATCACCAATGCAATAAAAATAAGTGAAAAACAAGATTTTTTATTATTATTAAAACACTGTGGACATATCACGGCTCCAGGGACAAGCAGGAGCACACAAACAATTAAAAACATTTAAAAAGCCCAGAGAGGCATAAATCCCCAACACGCCAGCCTCCAATATGTTATAACAATAATATAAAGTAACCCTCACAGAAAATAAGAGTAGACAATCTCCACAGATGGTAATGTATAAGTAACACGTTTCAGGGCAAGGCGGATTTAGATCAAGGATAAACATGCATAAATATGCAAAAATAAATATTATAGGCCATATATCAACAGATATTGATGTAAAGTAGAATAGACCCTGATAAAACCTTCTAGGTACAGCCAGTGATGTGTCAGAGGTTTAATATATCCATAAATAGTTAGGATGACCACAAAGGGCTAGCTGGTAAAATCCGTGGAGCATAAAGCACACTATAGGTTCTGGATGTGCTGGTAATACACTGTTCGATTGCAAGTATATACCTGACGTACCCCTCACAGAAAATAAGAGTAGACAATCTCCACAAATGGCAATATAGAGGTAGCATGCTTCAGGGCAAGGCAGATTTAGATCAAAAATAAATATGCATAAATATGCAGAAAATACCAAAAATACATATTATAAGCCATATTTCAACAGGTATTGATATGAAATAAGATAGACCCTGATAAGTCCTACTAGATACAACCAGTGATGTGTCAGAGGTTTACTATATCAATATACACTGGTCAAGCTATTGTGTGATGGCAGATCTAAGTCACAGGCCCCTGGTGATAAGTAAGCGATCACCTAAAGTGCATTAGGAAGTTTAGGTAGTAGACTAAGATAATGCAAAGTCTGGATCAGGAGTATGGATAGCCTGGACGGTCATCCAGATAGGTAACAAGACCATACTCACACCTGACAGACACAGCGATACCAGGGAGAGGGAGGAGGGTAGGTACAGAGAGGGGAGGCGAACGGCGTGTGTCCCCACGCGTATCGCCACTAAACGTGTGGTTTCCTCAGGGGAGAGAACGTGTACACAGTGTGGTCATCCTAACTATTTATGGATATAGTAAACCTCTGACACATCACTGGCTGTACCTGGAATGTTTTATCAGGGTCTATTCTACTTTACATCAATATCTGTTGATATATGGCCTATAATATTTATTTTTGCATATTTATGCATGTTTATCCTTGATCTAAATCCGCCTTGCCCTGAAGCGTGTTACTTATACATTACCATCTGTGGAGATTGTCTACTCTTATTTTCTGTGAGGGTTACTTTATATTATTGTTATAACATATTGGAGGCTGGTGTGTTGGGGATTTATGCCTCTCTGGGCTTTTTAAATGTTTTTAAGTGTTTTAATAATAATAAAAAATCTTGTTTTTCACTTATTTTGATCGCATTGGTGATCCCTTTTTTTGGTATATCTTTCTTCTTTTTTTGCATATTCTCTTCCATATACCTGGAGATCCCATTTGGTGGTGCCCTTCCTATCGTCTTGTTGCCTGAGGCTATGGTCATCACAGGCTACTGCACCTCAATTGAGGTGCGGTATCTATCTCAGGTAAGGTGGGGGTTAATCACCGGTGTTCCACATTCACATACTACATGTAGCTTAGGAGCCTTCTCACAGAGTGGGTTGGCTCATGGTAGGCAGGGTGGTGGCCATACGAACATGGACTTCCCGGTCACTGAAGCCAGTCACCTGGGTGGCGGGTTCCACTTGGGGTAGAAATAGGCACAACACACGCACATCAAAAACAGATCCGTCAGGACCATAGTTTTGGCAAGAGATCTCTGGAGAACTTGGACTTTATTGGGCCCAGGAGCTTGAAGCGGGAGCTCAGCCAGGGTACCAAACTGCGGAGGGGGATACCCTAGAAATAGAACTCTCAATCCTTCTCTCTCAAAACACCGGTAATGACCCCTTACCGGATCTGGGATTGACCGGAGCCCATCACGGTAGTGACCAGTATGACCGAGCTGGCAGCTGAAGTTGTGAGTAAACTTCACCCTGAACCTGCAGAGACTGTGTTGGCTCATTCTTAGCGGCGCTGCCGCCCAGCGCTTAGGCGCCAACGGCCATTACAACCCTCAACATCCACCCGGGGCCCTCTCTGCCTGTGGGGAGAGACACCATCCCGGCTGCCATAACACCTACCCGGTGAGGAACCAGGCAGCAACAGCTACTCCCTGGCTGCATACCACAGGTGGCGTCACAACAAACCTTCCCTAATACCCCGCTTTCCCCACCATTTACTGCACGCCTCGGGGCAACAGAACCAGGCAAGGCCACCCTATGACAATGCCTGACCTGACCCGAAAAGGCCCGGCAGCGAGTAGGTTAACCACCTGCCCCGTGGGGCGCTGAAAATGTCCTTAATAGACTCCTCCAATTTTTAAAGTTTTACATGTTCATATTGACAATCAATCTGATAAGATTCAAAGAACACTGAATTAACACAGAATTCCATTCTTTAGTGAAATAACCCTCATACGTGGTTGTACATTTCTTAGCGAGTCTGAGACCCCTCGGAATCATCTCCAGATCTAGATATTTTTGGAGAGTTGTAGCGTCCCACCACGTACAGAGATTTAATATGATCATCAGAGGCAGACATATCCATATGATCCCTAGAAAAAATCTTACTTGCCTTGGTGGACTTCGTGAAATCATCCATGGTTCCAGAAAGGAAGTCCTTGTCCATCAGAGGTAATGGCAAAAATCCGTAGTAGCTTAGGGAATTAATTAAACAAGCAAATGCACAGTCCTGTAGCACATATGCCAGAGAAAGATAAATGTGAAGATGCAAACAGCTCACCAGACTGTTGAATGAGGCTAAGGTGCCCGGAAACCTGACTGGCAGTCAGGTGGAACTTGAGAAAAAAATGAAGGAAAATACAGCATCCGCATTCTAAAATTAAAACATGGCTTTATTGAAAAAATTAAAAACTAGAAAAAACCATGACAAAATTCCAAGTAGACTAGATAGCCCATCTACGTGTTTCGAAAAGTTAACCTGTTCTTTATCATGACAACATTAAATGCAAACACATTCAAGGGGTATTGAACGAGTGAATAAGCCACCTAGAGGGGGGGACTGGATTTATTTATTACGCAAAAGGGATGCATTTTGGATACAAATTGGGAACACGGTATCCTAAGAACTTGAATTACAAGACGGATCTATTTTATCTTTATTAATAACTAGATTGATTGGCCATTAGGTGTTATAAATGTGTTGCTCTCGTTGTAACCATATATGATTATGCTTCCCAATACCAAATCCTTTCCCGTGTAGGGTTTGAGTAATTTAAATAGGAAACAGCTACCATAGATGTTGGGATCTTGATGAAAATCCGATAAATTGCGATTGGAGATGTGTTTTTGCGAATTATTATTTATTTTATGTTACAATATTCTAATTATATATCAATTTGTAAAATCACAATTATTTATATCTACCGTATACTGCATTCTGTATATGATGATAATTTTTATTAATATATTTTCTATTCTGACATTTTGATGGCGATATAAATGATTGTGATTACTGATGCTGGTTTTGAAGTAAGCATACAATCTATACTATCAACATTGTGATTATATATCAATCTATGAAGATCATGTTTCTTGGTGGTCTTTTTTTTGTGCATTTTGCGTAGATCAGTTCCAAGTGTTTTCCATATTGGTTGATTTCTGTGGCGCTGCACCTCACTTGGTGTAGGGATATATGTTCTGTGTTTGCATTTAATGTTGTCATGATTAAGAACAGGTTAACTTCGAAACGCGTAAACGGACTATCTAGTCTACTTGGAATTTTTTCATGGTATTTTCTACTTTTTAATTTTTTCAGTAAAGCCATGTTTTAATTTTATATGCGGATGCTGGATTTTCCTTAACTTTTTTCTCAACTCTGTTTGGGGATGATAGATTGATGTGCATAACTGTTTGACATTTAATAACTTGCTGAGTTCCTTTATGATCTTTGACGTAAATGGGATTCCCTGGTCAGTTAGGATCACTTTAGGAATCCCCACCCTAGAGAACATGCCAATAAGGTCTTTGGCTATGAGATTAGCTGACATATGACGCAGAGGTACCGCTTCCCGATATCGGGTTGCATAATCAAGAACGACAAGTATATATTGGTGTTCCCTTACAGACTTATTTACTGGACCCACCAGGTTCATGGCCACCCTTTTGAACGGTACCCCTATAATCAGCTGTGGTACAAAGGGGCTTCGAAAGTGTGGCTGGGGACTGGTCATCTGACATACTGGACAGGAATCACAAATCGTTTTACCCCTTTGTGCACACAGGGCCAGTAAAACCACTGCAGTATATGTTCTAAGGTTTTCTTATGGCTCAAGTGTCCGCCAAGTATGTTAGGATGGGTCAGGTTCATTACCAACATGCGATAGGCCTGTGGCACCAACAATTGTACAACCCTGTATTTTGACAACTCAATACAACAGGTCATGGGTCACCTCAAACCTGTTATCCGTCCCAGGTTGTTGGGGTTTCCCCATCAACAATTAACAAATCTTCCCTGGCCCGGGACAAATTAGGGTATCGGAGTTGTGCCATACCAAAATTGTCACTCGAGACATTTAAGTCTGACAATTCAGGAGCCGGCGGCGAGTCCTCTACTTCCCCGGCCATTATTTCCATGAGGTTCGTCTCCCCCTCCTCAACCCGATTGGAGGTTACTCCTACAGCTGGCACCTCCTCCTCAGGACCATTAGGCTCCTGCACTCATTCCGTAGAACCTTCTGTGGACTTTACCAGCCCTGACTCCAGTTCCTCAAGAAGCATAACTGTTGGCCATAAAGTCATGAATAGTGGAAAATCCCTTCCAACAATCAGTTCATCACAGCCACTTCATGGCATAGTCTTTTGGCAGGTGTATTTATTACCCATAGAGCAGTGGGATGGTCTTATAAGTCCCTGTGAATGCACAATACACCAAATTTCCTGCAGGTGAGCTCGGTGGGTTGCAGCAGGCTATCACGCACCAAGGTCACGAGACTCCCTGAGTCCAGTTATGCCACTGCTGGACTGCCCTCCACCTCAACCCAATACAGATGTCCATCACTGAGATCCTTTGGGGTGCCAGTCGCACAAACCAGTTTAGAAAAAAGGGACTGACAGAACCCAAAGTTAGTGTTCATATGTTCAACCAGTTGAGGGCAGTCAGCTCTTACATGGCCTGGATCCTGACATCACCAGCAGACAACGGGGTCCCTCCCTGGAGATCTTTGGTAGCCCCATATCGCTCTAAAATGTCCACGATCTGGAGCATATTATTGGGAGTTGCTTTTCCCACACAGCATTGGAGGGGTAAAGTAAGGCCCTCCAGAACTTATCAGCTACAATGCGGTCCACCATAGCAGTGGGTGACAGTATCTAGGGCTGCAACCATTTCTGTATCCAGTGAACCTTGGGACCTGGCTGGTTTAGAAGAGTCATACTCCGACTCATATACCCGTTGGGCCTGAACTAGCACATTTACACCCAGTCGTGCCAGGATCTCACCCCTGACTACTGCGTAGTCCTTTGTTGCTTGTCCGGCAGGTCACGATAGGCCTTCTGGGGTCCTGCTGCCAGAAATGGAGCACCTATTTCTGAACATTGGTCCCGAGGTAGTCCGTCTCTCTCGGCCACTCTTTCGAAAATATCCAGGTAGGACTCAACGTCATCGTTGGCCTCGATTTTCGGCATCACTGCACAAACTGCTTTCCTGGAATCACAAATTATCGATTATCAGTGGAGCTCCTGCTGCCTGTGACAACATCACGAGCTGTATCAGCAGATGGTTAGTCTCCTGCTGCTTTTGCATATCCTCCTCCTGCTGCCGAGTAGTCTTGTAGCACCCCCAAGCCACTCAGGGCACTACAGGGAACTGCATCCTCTTGGCGATGCAGGACCTACCCCCTGGGACCTGGAGTAACAGTGCCGATACCACAAAGCACACCCAAAATCCTATTTCTCCACTCCACACCGGGCATAGAGGGTTAACCATGTAGGGGATGGTCGCCATGGAAAGGAACGAGTCCCGGGGTTAGCCAGCCTGGTGGGAGGGGTCAGCAGTCAGTCAAGTGTCGAGAGAAGTGTGGCGCGCAGGGAGGTGTGCGGACATGCCTGAGCTGGGTCCATGCAACGGTGATGTGACCCTGGAGGCATGGGAGAGAGGTCACCAGGTCGGGTACGGAGAGATACCGCTGGGACCAGAGCATGAACTGGGCACAGGGTCCTAGATCAGGCGCCAGTTCTACACGGCTTCATAAATACCTGCCCGGTGATCACACCTTCATGGACTTCACCAAACCAAATAATCCAGGGGCATCAGCAGTAAACTAGGATCGGATTCAGACACTTACCTCCCCACAGGGTCCGCACTACCCGCCGTACGGAGGAGACTGTTACCCCAAAAGGGATAATCGGGCCTAAGCGCTCCAAGCTACGGGGACCCAACCAACAGAGAGTGTCGGGGACAGAGCAACCTGGGTCACTACATTGGCACTGATACTCCATGGGACCTGAACCAGCAATCCCTGGGTCCGAGTAAGTAGAGACTGTTAAAGACAACCTGGTGTGGTCTCCTGTCACATCTTCCAGGCACGGCCCTACCTTCGGAAGGGCCTAACACCATTGCTGCAACCACCACCAGCTCTGGAAGTACCCACATTCTTCAGCAGCGACGGTTCTCCATCTTTAACCGCAACCCGCAGGTTACATGAACATTAACTCTTATCTCCCCTGTAAATACTCCCCTTTTACAAAAGAAGCCCCAGGGCACAAGACCGGGCAACGGCCACCAGAGTGACATTCCCATTTACAACCGGCCGGGGACCGAGTATCCCCTTTCCTTGGCGCGACAGCTTCTTTTTCTGGCGTCACGAACAGGATACGGACAAGGCCCGTTAACACGGGTGACGTGTGCCTTAAGGAACTGTATTTAATGGACTGTTTGTGCAAAGACTGTCGCCATCTTTAATTGTGAAAAACGGGCTGTGCCATCACTGTGCCCAAAAGGGCGCAAAACTGCAAAAGCGCGCAAATAGAAGCCCCGCCCACGAGTCCTGAGAGCGTGGGCGGAAGTCGGCAGTAACTGGACCCGGAAGCTCCCAGTGCGCCCCAGTCCCTACGAGACTGGTGAGAAATGACCGAGGGGCAACAAAGGACGCAGGCACCGGATGACGGGAGCGCTGCGGGGCCTTCCCAGGCCATGCAAGTCAATGACAACGCGGTGGGATCTGCTCCGGTAAACAAGCAGCAGCACCTGTAGCCGCGGCGGTCGCCCTGATAGTGCCGATTACCTTACCGTATGTACTCGGCGCAGCCTGGCTGCCCCAATATGATGGCAAACTCGACGCCTTACCGGGATTTAAAAAGAAAATTTGCATTGTACTGGACATGTACACGATTACCGGCAGGCAGCGGGCGTCTGTGGTGTTAGGACATAAGGAACCTTGCGTTATACTACCTTCAAACTTTGATAATCAGAAAACTTGCCTAATCAGTTAAGACTAGGGAAGAACAACATCCACTGTTTCACGTGACCACTTGAAAAAATGCCCAGAACTGCTGAAGCCAAGAGAAGAAATACCAAACAAACCGCAAGCAGAAGAGAAGAAAGAAAAAGTGATCCATACTATCTTGAGAGACTTTCCAGAGAATTGGCATCAGTATAATGTATAATGTTATCATTGTGCCAGTCCTTACATTTCCACAAGCTGCAGAGGAACTAGTTCCAGAAGAGCCCTCAGACCATACACTAGTAGGCTTACGAAGAACACGTAGACAATTGCCTACCCCACCTTCAGACAGTAGGGCGACACCTGCCATTAGGTGTTATACAGTGTGTCCACCCATATCCTATCCACTGCCATTAACTTGAGAATGGCGGCAGCTATAGGCATAGAAGTGGTGTCTAGGTATAGTAAGGTAGCCATGCTCTACGCAATGAATCCACCTATAGCGCCACCTGGTGGAAAACAACGTAGTTAGCATTCTTATTTCGAATACACACAAAAACCACAAAGGTAAATATTGAGGTAGTTATTATATCAAAATACCACCACTAGGACTACTCTCATAAAAATATATTTTATTAATAAATATTAAAAAAAGAACATGTGTGGTGTTCTTATCTTTCAATTTCGTACATCACATAGACATATATATACAAGTGCAAGTGTAAACCATGGTTAAACCCACGCCTGAGCGCAGCTATAGACAGTGGTTTATAGAGAGGGGGACAGATGTTAGTACGTCACTGTCCGGCTAGTAGTTGTTTAATGTACACTGTATCTACCTCCTTGTTTGTAGATGTATATGTTGATTATACTCTACTAAAAGGTATATAGCTCTCACTGTCCTTGTCAGCCTCCAGCAGGGATAACCACCACCAGAAAAGTGATAAAAGTGCAAACAAATGAACCATAGACAAACAAACAGTGGCAATGCGTTAGCTGTCCAGGGTTCTCATATTAGGCATAATTTCCCTAATCAAAGGTTGCTGGATAGTTTAGGTAGGAGCCTGGAGTTCCACTTAACTAATGGATCCCCCTGCTCTCCTGACGCGTTTCACCCCCCCTAACGCAGTAAAAGGGGATCATCAGAGGATTTTTTGTGAGTCACTTCTCAAGAAAGGACACCTAGAAAGATGAACGAAAAAATGTTGTAAGTATATAGATAAACGACTGCATTGTTCTAGGCACATATAGCTATATAGGTACACTTACAGGGGACCAGTCCTCTTTTTTAGAGTGCTAATAAGTGTTCCCTCTTAATATGTGGTTACATGAGCGGACTGTTCAAACGTCCAGGATAAGGATGAAGCTTATTTAGTAGTTGGTCCCTGTAGAAATGTATAGGAAAAGTGGGCGGGTAATTCCATATTATTCATATGCTCAGGCAAAATTTATCATACACATAAAGTCTGGATTTCTACCTGTATATAGATGTAGTGGTGTATACACTTTTTAGTCAATAAAGAGGCAGTTTTTTATCCACTATAATTCTCCAGGAGACGTATGGTCCTATGATTATAATAGGTTGTATATTCGTCCCTCCTGTAGGGATAATAAGATGCGTATACATGATTATACATGTCCTCCGTTTGGGGTATACTATAGAGAGACACACATTTTATGGTTTTTTATATTACCTCTTGACGGGACCAGAGTGGGTTTTTCAACCTTCAAATCACTCAGGAAATTGAATATATAGGTGACCTCTTTTCAGGCGAATGTATAGGATATGACAGATAATTTGTCCTGTAAAGGAATAGCATCATTGATTTACTACCTTTATTGAAAAGCGTGCATATGCGTTACTTACTGGCACTCAGGGGTATACCTGTAAGGGCAATCAGTGGTGTGTAGGCAAAACCAAAACCCTACCACAGGGATATAAATTGGTGAGTCACTTCATGTATTAACTGCAAAAAAACCAACATAACGGATACTTGTATTTCTGGTTTCACTATCAGCCCAAGAAGCATAATCGTAACCATTGTCCAGTCTTATGCATCTATATATGACAGTTATCCTGCAGTCGCTGTTAAAGCAGCAATAGTCCCCCATCATATAGGTATGATAATGGCCCATTGCAGCTACACACTGTGGCAGAGGTCCCAGAATATTATTAAGTATATTAGAGGTCAGTTCACCTTGCCTGTAAGGGGGAAGTTTCCTATGGTATAGCATTCCCATAAGGTTGAATCACAAAGATGTATATCTTCTGTGAGACTGCACATAAATATATACAGTGCCATAAGAACTATTTTATGCATAAGGGTGTCTGGCTCCTGATTATAGGGGCCACTGTCTGCAACACAAGGGATCAGTGTACTTAGATAGTCCCCCTATGAACGGTTAAAGAGCATACCTTGTTCCTGGAGCTCTACCAGTAAGGACTGTGAGTCCCGAGTGACATACACTCTAGCACACTGGGAGCTCACAAATGACCCGTGCCGTCTCGGTCTGTGCCTGCTGTCTGGACTGGTGACCTGCACGGTCTGCGGGCCTTTTATTAATGGAGTCCCGGAGGTAAGTTTCCTCCGTCCGAAAACCGGAAGTAGCGCGTGGCCGGAAGTGATGTATCGGCATTTTCTCGTTCCCATGTCACAGACTAGATCATGTGATCCGTACTGGGCGGGGTTTAGGGAAACAACTTCCTCCAGTAATATCTGTAGTGTGGAACGCATCTGCGTTCCACAGGCACATCAGTGTTGGAAATATAGCGATATTAATGTAGGACTCACGTACAATAAGCAATTCAGAGCGCTGCTTATAGAAGCGAAATTCCTATAGACGATGTATATATATATAGTGACCGGCCATGATGTATTCATATATACATTTCATTTTATATGCCTATATCACAGAACAGATCATGTGATCTGTACTAGATGGATACATATGATGTGTCATCCTTGGTGGTATGACATACATATATATAGGGCATTACAGAGGGGGACTTGTAATATATGTAAGTGGTAGTGCTAGCCATATTGGGGGCATAATAATAGTGCTGGCCATATCCAGGGCATTCATTCCTATATATAAAAACGTGTTAAATAGGGCACCAGTTTCGTGGTGGTAATAACCATCTTAAAGGACAGAGATTATGCTAGATCTATGTGCATCTCGGTAGGGATATATCAGCGCCCCCATGTTTATGGTATATCGCAAGATGCTTGATATCCAAGTGTTATTATATACATAGAGATATATTTCAGAGCCTTAGATACGTAAAAAGGGCTCATATCATAATGCGAGAAGCACCTGGTTACATAATTTCTTTGCACTGTTCTCTATAGACCACATTCCTCCTGGAGAACACGTAGGAGACATCCGGCACAAAAGGGACACAGCGATAGCCAGACATGTTAACAATACCCATGGAGGGGACCTAAAAAGTATTTCTTTCCAGGCAATAGAGGTTATCCCTAAACCTTCCAGGAAAGGAGACTGGGATAGGAAAATACTGCAGCGGGAGGCGAGATGGACCTTCCTCCTGGATTCCGTCTCCCCTGACGGTCTCAATGAGATCATAAGCTTTCATAGCTTTATCTAGCCACTAGTCCAGCCCCTTCGTCCCGGGCCCAAACTACACCAACCAACAACCCCCCCCCCCCCTCCCTATCCACTCCCGGGTTGTCGATATTGATACTGATAGGCATAAGTTTTGTGCATATACTATATGCCCCGCACATGGTCATTTTTACCATGTAAAATATATACCTTGTTGAGACTGCACTAGTGTAATAGCACATACATTTAGTTGGATGTACGCTTATACGTTGGAATGTAGAAATTACAACTCTATGTATTGGATATAGTGGCAAGCATGTACCCTGTATTCAGCAATGAGTACATATATACCTATATGCTCTCTCCACCATCACACCCTCAAGAGGAATGTGGTCTATAGAGAACAGTGCAAAGAAATTATGTAACCAGGTGCTTCTCGCATTATGATATGAGCCCTTTTTACGTATCTAAGGCTCTGAAATATATCTCTATGTATATAATAACACTTGGATATCAAGCATCTTGCGATATACCATAAACATGGGGGCGCTGATATATCCCTACCGAGATGCACATAGATCTAGCATAATCTCTGTCCTTTAAGATGGTTATTACCACCACGAAACTGGTGCCCTATTTAACACGTTTTTATATATAGGAATGAATGCCCTGGATATGGCCAGCACTATTATTATGCCCCCAATATGGCTAGCACTACCACTTACATATATTACAAGTCCCCCTCTGTAATGCCCTATATATATGTATGTCATACCACCAAGGATGACACATCATATGTATCCATCTAGTACAGATCACATGATCTGTTCTGTGATATAGGCATATAAAATGAAATGTATATATGAATACATCATGGCCGGTCACTATATATATATACATCGTCTATAGGAATTTCGCTTCTATAAGCAGCGCTCTGAATTGCTTATTGTACGTGAGTCCTACATTAATATCGCTATATTTCCAACACTGATGTGCCTGTGGAACGCAGATGCGTTCCACACTACAGATATTACTGGAGGAAGTTGTTTCCCTAAACCCCGCCCAGTACGGATCACATGATCTAGTCTGTGACATGGGAACGAGAAAATGCCGATACATCACTTCCGGCCACGCGCTACTTCCGGTTTTCGGACGGAGGAAACTTACCTCCGGGACTCCATTAATAAAAGGCCCGCAGACCGTGCAGGTCACCAGTCCAGACAGCAGGCACAGACCGAGACGGCACGGGTCATTTGTGAGCTCCCAGTGTGCTAGAGTGTATGTCACTCGGGACTCACAGTCCTTACTGGTAGAGCTCCAGGAACAAGGTATGCTCTTTAACCGTTCATAGGGGGACTATCTAAGTACACTGATCCCTTGTGTTGCAGACATTGGCCCCTATAATCAGGAGCCAGACACCCTTATGTATAAAATAGTTCTTATGGCACTGTATATATTTATGTGCAGTCTCACAGAAGATATACATCTTTGTGATTCAACCTTATGGGAATGCTATACCATAGGAAACTTCCCCCTTACAGGCAAGGTGAACTGACCTCTAATATACTTAATAATATTCTGGGACCTCTGCCACAGTGTGTAGCTGCAATGGGCCATTATCATACCTATATGATGGGGGACTATTGCTGCTTTAACAGCGACTGCAGGATAACTGTCATATATAGATGCATAAGACTGGACAATGGTTACGATTATGCTTCTTGGGCTGATAGTGAAACCAGAAATACAAGTATCCGTTATGTTGGTTTTTTTGCAGTTAATACATGAAGTGACTCACCAATTTATATCCCTGTGGTAGGGTTTTGGTTTTGCCTACACACCGCTGATTGCCCTTACAGGTATACCCCTGAGTGCCAGTAAGTAACGCATATGCACGGTTTTCAATAAAGGTAGTAAATCAATGATGCTATTCCTTTACAGGACAAATTATCTGTCATATCCTATACATTCGCCTGAAAAGAGGTCACCTATATATTCAATTTCCTGAGTGATTTGAAGGTTGAAAAACCCACTCTGGTCCCGTCAAGAGGTAATATAAAAAACCATAAAATGTGTGTCTCTCTATAGTATACCCCAAACGGAGGACATGTATAATCATGTATACGCATCTTATTATCCCTACAGGAGGGACGAATATACAACCTATTATAATCATAGGACCATACGTCTCCTGGAGAATTATAGTGGATAAAAAACTGCCTCTTTATTGACTAAAAAGTGTATACACCACTACATCTATATACAGGTAGAAATCCAGACTTTATGTGTATGATAAATTTTGCCTGAGCATATGAATAATATGGAATTACCCGCCCACTTTTCCTATACATTTCTACAGGGACCAACTACTAAATAAGCTTCATCCTTATCCTGGACGTTTGAACAGTCCGCTCATGTAACCACATATTAAGAGGGAACACTTATTAGCACTCTAAAAAAGAGGACTGGTCCCCTGTAAGTGTACCTATATAGCTATATGTGCCTAGAACAATGCAGTCGTTTATCTATATACTTACAACATTTTTTCGTTCATCTTTCTAGGTGTCCTTTCTTGAGAAGTGACTCACAAAAAATCCTCTGATGATCCCCTTTTACTGCGTTAGGGGGGGTGAAACGCGTCAGGAGAGCAGGGGGATCCATTAGTTAAGTGGAACTCCAGGCTCCTACCTAAACTATCCAGCAACCTTTGATTAGGGAAATTATGCCTAATATGAGAACCCTGGACAGCTAACGCATTGCCACTGTTTGTTTGTCTATGGTTCATTTGTTTGCACTTTTATCACTTTTCTGGTGGTGGTTATCCCTGCTGGAGGCTGACAAGGACAGTGAGAGCTATATACCTTTTAGTAGAGTATAATCAACATATACATCTACAAACAAGGAGGTAGATACAGTGTACATTAAACAACTACTAGCCGGACAGTGACGTACTAACATCTGTCCCCCTCTCTATAAACCACTGTCTATAGCTGCGCTCAGGCGTGGGTTTAACCATGGTTTACACTTGCACTTGTATATATATGTCTATGTGATGTACGAAATTGAAAGATAAGAACACCACACATGTTCTTTTTTTAATATTTATTAATAAAATATATTTTTATGAGAGTAGTCCTAGTGGTGGTATTTTGATATAATAACTACCTCAATATTTACCTTTGTGGTTTTTGTGAGAATCTATATGGCGGGCTTCCTATCAGGACCCCTTAATACGACGAAATGGCTGGACGATGCGGATGAGGTTTTCTCGGAAAGGACACCAGTAGGACTAGACAGTACTAAAAACACCTTAAGAAATACCTTTTCGGACCTCCTGTTAGCGTATAAACTAAACATAAAATCGTGGTGGGAGGTACAGTCTCTTGAACAATACGTTAAACAGAGAATTGTACCTAGAGGGCTTAGGATTAATTTGATCCCCGCTGAACGGTCTAGGACAGATAGTTTAATTAAGAAGTGGGAAGAGGAACTGACCAACTCGTCTATAAGACTAATGACCATTCTGGTGGAGGAGGAGAAAATTACGCTAGAGAAATCTTCAAAAGATCTCCAGGCACTTAGGGAAGAAGCCCTTAAATTTAAAGGAGACCCTGAGTTTGACAATAAAGAAATAGCCCTTCAACTGGCAGTTGACAAATATCAACAGAATCTTAAGACAAGAAAACATAAACACTTTTTGAGAGATCTGGGAGATTTCTCAGGCAGCAATAAAAGCTCAGTGGCACCCATAGGTGGTTTGCCAGCTGACCTTTCCTCATCAGACCTGTCCGACACGGAATTCCAAGGCCAGCAGAATAGAAGTAGGAGTAGAGGTAGGAAAAACTTTAGGAATAGGAATAATTGGAATAGATCCAACTATAAACCCAGATCATGGAATCAAGAGCAGCCTCGATCTACCTTACCCTCATTCTTTGGATTGCCGGCACAGGGGACTGGTCAGCAGACTGCACCAATCTTTCAAACGGGCCCCACTCCCTCTCTATTACCTCCGACACCGTCACTACCTCCTCCAGTACCATCATCCTCTTTTTTAGGGGACAGAGACCCATACAATTTAAGGAATCAGATACAACGAAATCAAAAGAGAAGATAGCCCCATCGGAACCTGCGGGACACCAGGTAATTAACCTGTCACACCATATACTTACGGATATTGAAAAACGTGTATTAAGCTATGGTCTATCCTTTGTACCAACAACTAGGTTTGATCCTTTTAATTGGGTGAAAGATGTGGAGCTATTTCTAAGGAAACTTAGGTGGAAGAAGTTTTTCAAACATAACGATAAGGCAGAATGTGCAAGATTGGGGATACCTGTGGAAATGTTAGAGGACGTTAGATTGCTGGCAGACCTATCCACAGAAGATAGGAACCATACAGGAAAAGGCCCGTTTACTAATCTAAAACCTAAAAGCACTAGGATGCCCCCGGTGACAGATTGTAGCAGCCTTGATATTTTTTCAAAACTTGTTACCCAAGATCTGTGTGCCATTCAACCTAAAATAAGATCTACCAAACCAAACCTCACACTAGGGGAATGGGAAGCACTTATTGGACTGGAAAAAAACAATAATCTCACTATTAAACCATCAGATAAAGGTGGGAATATAGTAATAATGGACACAGACACCTATCCCATCATGTGTCAAAGGATATTGTCGGATACGACCACCTATGAGACATTGCCCGCAGAGCCCACAAATGAATACCTAGATGTGTTGAGAAACATCTTGGAGAGAGCTCTAGATTTGAGGCTGATCTCGGAGAAAGAATCAGACTTTCTTCTACTAAAATTCCCAGTAATTGCCACCTTCTATGCCACCCCAAAAATTCATAAGGGCCTGTCACCCCTAAAAGGTCATTCCATAGTCTCTGGGAGAGACGCACTGGGCCAAAATGCGAGCATCTACTTAGACCAAATCCTCCGCCCATTTGTGGTGAGTCTACCATCATACATCAGAGATACCAATGATCTAACAGCAAAACTAGATGGAATCATCTTGGAACCTGAGACCATATTGATATCTATAGACGTAGAACAACTGTACAGCAGCATCCCTCATGATAGAGGCCTAGAAGCAGTCCGGCATTACCTATCTACAAGGGGTAATCACCTCAATCTGCATAACAAGTTTGTGATTGAAATGCTACAATTTGTACTAACGCACAACTACTTCCTCTTCGGGGGCAAGTTTTATCATCAGATAAGGGGTACAGCCATGGGGAGCCCCTGTGCCCCCACGTATGCCAACATTTTTCTTGGATGGTGGGAGGATATGTATGTCTTCAAAGAAGAGGATGTTACCTATGGTCCCCACATTAACTTATGGGGTCGTTATATAGACGACATCCTGATACTGTGGACAGGGGGGGTCCCCCTCTTCCTACAATTTATGGGATACCTTAACACCAATGATCTAGGACTTAAGTTCACATATGAGATAGGGGGGGCAGTTTAGCATTTTTGGATGTTAAAATAATCAAGAACAGAGATGGAACTCTGAGTACATCCATATATAGAAAACCAACAGCTACCAATAGTCTCCTCAGATGGGAAAGCCACCACCCAATACCACTCAAGAAAGGCATTCCTAAAGGGCAATTTCTACGCCTGAGACGCAACTGCTCATCACTTAGAGAATTTGAGATACAGGCTCTTAATATGAAAGAGCGCTTCCATAACAGGGGCTATCCAGCTGTCACCATCGAACAGGCATACCACCACGCCAGGGACAAAAATAGTAGAGATTTGCTTAAACACAAACTAAGAGAGGACAAAAGAGACATCACGAGACTGATAGCCACATACGATGATCAAAATGGGAGAGTGATGGAAATACTAAGACGGCACTGGCCCATACTTAAGGCCGACCCTGACATATGCGAACTAATCTCTGAATATCCAAGCGTCACCTTCAGGAGGGGAAAGTCCATTAGGGATCATTTAACCCATAGTCACTTCACAGTGCCAAAAGGCACAGGTACCTGGCTGGAAAGAAGACCTGTAGGTACGTTTAGATGTGGGAAGTGTACCTACTGCCCCTATATTAATCAGTCAAAAACTTTCCTGAACCACAAAACTAACAGAACATTCAGACTTAGAGATTTTGCAAACTGCAAAACTGAAGGATTGGTCTACCTCTGCACCTGTACTTGCCCTATGGGATATGTGGGGAAGACCAAAAGACAATTACGAACCAGGATTGGAGAACACGTAGGAGACATCCGGCACAAAAGGGACACAGCGATAGCCAGACATGTTAACAATACCCATGGAGGGGACCTAAAAAGTATTTCTTTCCAGGCAATAGAGGTTATCCCTAAACCTTCCAGGAAAGGAGACTGGGATAGGAAAATACTGCAGCGGGAGGCGAGATGGACCTTCCTCCTGGATTCCGTCTCCCCTGACGGTCTCAATGAGATCATAAGCTTTCATAGCTTTATCTAGCCACTAGTCCAGCCCCTTCGTCCCGGGCCCAAACTACACCAACCAACAACCCCCCCCCCCTCCCTATCCACTCCCGGGTTGTCGATATTGATACTGATAGGCATAAGTTTTGTGCATATACTATATGCCCCGCACATGGTCATTTTTACCATGTAAAATATATACCTTGTTGAGACTGCACTAGTGTAATAGCACATACATTTAGTTGGATGTACGCTTATACGTTGGAATGTAGAAATTACAACTCTATGTATTGGATATAGTGGCAAGCATGTACCCTGTATTCAGCAATGAGTACATATATACCTATATGCTCTCTCCACCATCACACCCTCAGGAGGAATGTGGTCTATAGAGAACAGTGCAAAGAAATTATGTAACCAGGTGCTTCTCGCATTATGATATGAGCCCTTTTTACGTATCTAAGGCTCTGAAATATATCTCTATGTATATAATAACACTTGGATATCAAGCATCTTGCGATATACCATAAACATGGGGGCGCTGATATATCCCTACCGAGATGCACATAGATCTAGCATAATCTCTGTCCTTTAAGATGGTTATTACCACCACGAAACTGGTGCCCTATTTAACACGTTTTTATATATAGGAATGAATGCCCTGGATATGGCCAGCACTATTATTATGCCCCCAATATGGCTAGCACTACCACTTACATATATTACAAGTCCCCCTCTGTAATGCCCTATATATATGTATGTCATACCACCAAGGATGACACATCATATGTATCCATCTAGTACAGATCACATGATCTGTTCTGTGATATAGGCATATAAAATGAAATGTATATATGAATACATCATGGCCGGTCACTATATATATATACATCGTCTATAGGAATTTTGCTTCTATAAGCAGCGCTCTGAATTGCTTATTGTACGTGAGTCCTACATTAATATCGCTATATTTCCAACACTGATGTGCCTGTGGAACGCAGATGCGTTCCACACTACAGATATTACTGGAGGAAGTTGTTTCCCTAAACCCCGCCCAGTACGGATCACATGATCTAGTCTGTGACATGGGAACGAGAAAATGCCGATACATCACTTCCGGCCACGCGCTACTTCCGGTTTTCGGACGGAGGAAACTTACCTCCGGGACTCCATTAATAAAAGGCCCGCAGACCGTGCAGGTCACCAGTCCAGACAGCAGGCACAGACCGAGACGGCACGGGTCATTTGTGAGCTCCCAGTGTGCTAGAGTGTATGTCACTCGGGACTCACAGTCCTTACTGGTAGAGCTCCAGGAACAAGGTATGCTCTTTAACCGTTCATAGGGGGACTATCTAAGTACACTGATCCCTTGTGTTGCAGACATTGGCCCCTATAATCAGGAGCCAGACACCCTTATGTATAAAATAGTTCTTATGGCACTGTATATATTTATGTGCAGTCTCACAGAAGATATACATCTTTGTGATTCAACCTTATGGGAATGCTATACCATAGGAAACTTCCCCCTTACAGGCAAGGTGAACTGACCTCTAATATACTTAATAATATTCTGGGACCTCTGCCACAGTGTGTAGCTGCAATGGGCCATTATCATACCTATATGATGGGGGACTATTGCTGCTTTAACAGCGACTGCAGGATAACTGTCATATATAGATGCATAAGACTGGACAATGGTTACGATTATGCTTCTTGGGCTGATAGTGAAACCAGAAATACAAGTATCCGTTATGTTGGTTTTTTTGCAGTTAATACATGAAGTGACTCACCAATTTATATCCCTGTGGTAGGGTTTTGGTTTTGCCTACACACCGCTGATTGCCCTTACAGGTATACCCCTGAGTGCCAGTAAGTAACGCATATGCACGGTTTTCAATAAAGGTAGTAAATCAATGATGCTATTCCTTTACAGGACAAATTATCTGTCATATCCTATACATTCGCCTGAAAAGAGGTCACCTATATATTCAATTTCCTGAGTGATTTGAAGGTTGAAAAACCCACTCTGGTCCCGTCAAGAGGTAATATAAAAAACCATAAAATGTGTGTCTCTCTATAGTATACCCCAAACGGAGGACATGTATAATCATGTATACGCATCTTATTATCCCTACAGGAGGGACGAATATACAACCTATTATAATCATAGGACCATACGTCTCCTGGAGAATTATAGTGGATAAAAAACTGCCTCTTTATTGACTAAAAAGTGTATACACCACTACATCTATATACAGGTAGAAATCCAGACTTTATGTGTATGATAAATTTTGCCTGAGCATATGAATAATATGGAATTACCCGCCCACTTTTCCTATACATTTCTACAGGGACCAACTACTAAATAAGCTTCATCCTTATCCTGGACGTTTGAACAGTCCGCTCATGTAACCACATATTAAGAGGGAACACTTATTAGCACTCTAAAAAAGAGGACTGGTCCCCTGTAAGTGTACCTATATAGCTATATGTGCCTAGAACAATGCAGTCGTTTATCTATATACTTACAACATTTTTTCGTTCATCTTTCTAGGTGTCCTTTCTTGAGAAGTGACTCACAAAAAATCCTCTGATGATCCCCTTTTACTGCGTTAGGGGGGGTGAAACGCGTCAGGAGAGCAGGGGGATCCATTAGTTAAGTGGAACTCCAGGCTCCTACCTAAACTATCCAGCAACCTTTGATTAGGGAAATTATGCCTAATATGAGAACCCTGGACAGCTAACGCATTGCCACTGTTTGTTTGTCTATGGTTCATTTGTTTGCACTTTTATCACTTTTCTGGTGGTGGTTATCCCTGCTGGAGGCTGACAAGGACAGTGAGAGCTATATACCTTTTAGTACAGTATAATCAACATATACATCTACAAACAAGGAGGTAGATACAGTGTACATTAAACAACTACTAGCCGGACAGTGACGTACTAACATCTGTCCCCCTCTCTATAAACCACTGTCTATAGCTGCGCTCAGGCGTGGGTTTAACCATGGTTTACACTTGCACTTGTATATATATGTCTATGTGATGTACGAAATTGAAAGATAAGAACACCACACATGTTCTTTTTTTAATATTTATTAATAAAATATATTTTTATGAGAGTAGTCCTAGTGGTGGTATTTTGATATAATAACTACCTCAATATTTACCTTTGTGGTTTTTGTGAGAATCTATATGGCGGGCTTCCTATCAGGACCCCTTAATACGACGAAATGGCTGGACGATGCGGATGAGGTTTTCTCGGAAAGGACACCAGTAGGACTAGACAGTACTAAAAACACCTTAAGAAATACCTTTTCGGACCTCCTGTTAGCGTATAAACTAAACATAAAATCGTGGTGGGAGGTACAGTCTCTTGAACAATACGTTAAACAGAGAATTGTACCTAGAGGGCTTAGGATTAATTTGATCCCCGCTGAACGGTCTAGGACAGATAGTTTAATTAAGAAGTGGGAAGAGGAACTGACCAACTCGTCTATAAGACTAATGACCATTCTGGTGGAGGAGGAGAAAATTACGCTAGAGAAATCTTCAAAAGATCTCCAGGCACTTAGGGAAGAAGCCCTTAAATTTAAAGGAGACCCTGAGTTTGACAATAAAGAAATAGCCCTTCAACTGGCAGTTGACAAATATCAACAGAATCTTAAGACAAGAAAACATAAACACTTTTTGAGAGATCTGGGAGATTTCTCAGGCAGCAATAAAAGCTCAGTGGCACCCATAGGTGGTTTGCCAGCTGACCTTTCCTCATCAGACCTGTCCGACACGGAATTCCAAGGCCAGCAGAATAGAAGTAGGAGTAGAGGTAGGAAAAACTTTAGGAATAGGAATAATTGGAATAGATCCAACTATAAACCCAGATCATGGAATCAAGAGCAGCCTCGATCTACCTTACCCTCATTCTTTGGATTGCCGGCACAGGGGACTGGTCAGCAGACTGCACCAATCTTTCAAACGGGCCCCACTCCCTCTCTATTACCTCCGACACCGTCACTACCTCCTCCAGTACCATCATCCTCTTTTTTAGGGGACAGAGACCCATACAATTTAAGGAATCAGATACAACGAAATCAAAAGAGAAGATAGCCCCATCGGAACCTGCGGGACACCAGGTAATTAACCTGTCACACCATATACTTACGGATATTGAAAAACGTGTATTAAGCTATGGTCTATCCTTTGTACCAACAACTAGGTTTGATCCTTTTAATTGGGTGAAAGATGTGGAGCTATTTCTAAGGAAACTTAGGTGGAAGAAGTTTTTCAAACATAACGATAAGGCAGAATGTGCAAGATTGGGGATACCTGTGGAAATGTTAGAGGACGTTAGATTGCTGGCAGACCTATCCACAGAAGATAGGAACCATACAGGAAAAGGCCCGTTTACTAATCTAAAACCTAAAAGCACTAGGATGCCCCCGGTGACAGATTGTAGCAGCCTTGATATTTTTTCAAAACTTGTTACCCAAGATCTGTGTGCCATTCAACCTAAAATAAGATCTACCAAACCAAACCTCACACTAGGGGAATGGGAAGCACTTATTGGACTGGAAAAAAACAATAATCTCACTATTAAACCATCAGATAAAGGTGGGAATATAGTAATAATGGACACAGACACCTATCCCATCATGTGTCAAAGGATATTGTCGGATACGACCACCTATGAGACATTGCCCGCAGATCCCACAAATGAATACCTAGATGTGTTGAGAAACATCTTGGAGAGAGCTCTAGATTTGAGGCTGATCTCGGAGAAAGAATCAGACTTTCTTCTACTAAAATTCCCAGTAATTGCCACCTTCTATGCCACCCCAAAAATTCATAAGGGCCTGTCACCCCTAAAAGGTCATTCCATAGTCTCTGGGAGAGACGCACTGGGCCAAAATGCGAGCATCTACTTAGACCAAATCCTCCGCCCATTTGTGGTGAGTCTACCATCATACATCAGAGATACCAATGATCTAATAGCAAAACTAGATGGAATCATCTTGGAACCTGAGACCATATTGATATCTATAGACGTAGAACAACTGTACAGCAGCATCCCTCATGATAGAGGCCTAGAAGCAGTCCGGCATTACCTATCTACAAGGGGTAATCACCTCAATCTGCATAACAAGTTTGTGATTGAAATGCTACAATTTGTACTAACGCACAACTACTTCCTCTTTGGGGGCAAGTTTTATCATCAGATAAGGGGTACAGCCATGGGGAGCCCCTGTGCCCCCACGTATGCCAACATTTTTCTTGGATGGTGGGAGGATATGTATGTCTTCAAAGAAGAGGATGTTACCTATGGTCCCCACATTAACTTATGGGGTCGTTATATAGACGACATCCTGATACTGTGGACAGGGGGGGTCCCCCTCTTCCTACAATTTATGGGATACCTTAACACCAATGATCTAGGACTTAAGTTCACATATGAGATAGGGGGGGGCAGTTTAGCATTTTTGGATGTTAAAATAATCAAGAACAGAGATGGAACTCTGAGTACATCCATATATAGAAAACCAACAGCTACCAATAGTCTCCTCAGATGGGAAAGCCACCACCCAATACCACTCAAGAAAGGCATTCCTAAAGGGCAATTTCTACGCCTGAGACGCAACTGCTCATCACTTAGAGAATTTGAGATACAGGCTCTTAATATGAAAGAGCGCTTCCATAACAGGGGCTATCCAGCTGTCACCATCGAACAGGCATACCACCACGCCAGGGACAAAAATAGTAGAGATTTGCTTAAACACAAACTAAGAGAGGACAAAAGAGACATCACGAGACTGATAGCCACATACGATGATCAAAATGGGAGAGTGATGGAAATACTAAGACGGCACTGGCCCATACTTAAGGCCGACCCTGACATATGCGAACTAATCTCTGAATATCCAAGCGTCACCTTCAGGAGGGGAAAGTCCATTAGGGATCATTTAACCCATAGTCACTTCACAGTGCCAAAAGGCACAGGTACCTGGCTGGAAAGAAGACCTGTAGGTACGTTTAGATGTGGGAAGTGTACCTACTGCCCATATATTAATCAGTCAAAAACTTTCCTGAACCACAAAACTAACAGAACATTCAGACTTAGAGATTTTGCAAACTGCAAAACTGAAGGATTGGTCTACCTCTGCACCTGTACTTGCCCTATGGGATATGTGGGGAAGACCAAAAGACAATTACGAACCAGGATTGGAGAACACGTAGGAGACATCCGGCACAAAAGGGACACAGCGATAGCCAGACATGTTAACAATACCCATGGAGGGGACCTAAAAAGTATTTCTTTCCAGGCAATAGAGGTTATCCCTAAACCTTCCAGGAAAGGAGACTGGGATAGGAAAATACTGCAGCGGGAGGCGAGATGGACCTTCCTCCTGGATTCCGTCTCCCCTGACGGTCTCAATGAGATCATAAGCTTTCATAGCTTTATCTAGCCACTAGTCCAGCCCCTTCGTCCCGGGCCCAAACTACACCAACCAACAACCCCCCCCCCCTCCCTATCCACTCCCGGGTTGTCGATATTGATACTGATAGGCATAAGTTTTGTGCATATACTATATGCCCCGCACATGGTCATTTTTACCATGTAAAATATATACCTTGTTGAGACTGCACTAGTGTAATAGCACATACATTTAGTTGGATGTACGCTTATACGTTGGAATGTAGAAATTACAACTCTATGTATTGGATATAGTGGCAAGCATGTACCCTGTATTCAGCAATGAGTACATATATACCTATATGCTCTCTCCACCATCACACCCTCAGGAGGAATGTGGTCTATAGAGAACAGTGCAAAGAAATTATGTAACCAGGTGCTTCTCGCATTATGATATGAGCCCTTTTTACGTATCTAAGGCTCTGAAATATATCTCTATGTATATAATAACACTTGGATATCAAGCATCTTGCGATATACCATAAACATGGGGGCGCTGATATATCCCTACCGAGATGCACATAGATCTAGCATAATCTCTGTCCTTTAAGATGGTTATTACCACCACGAAACTGGTGCCCTATTTAACACGTTTTTATATATAGGAATGAATGCCCTGGATATGGCCAGCACTATTATTATGCCCCCAATATGGCTAGCACTACCACTTACATATATTACAAGTCCCCCTCTGTAATGCCCTATATATATGTATGTCATACCACCAAGGATGACACATCATATGTATCCATCTAGTACAGATCACATGATCTGTTCTGTGATATAGGCATATAAAATGAAATGTATATATGAATACATCATGGCCGGTCACTATATATATATACATCGTCTATAGGAATTTTGCTTCTATAAGCAGCGCTCTGAATTGCTTATTGTACGTGAGTCCTACATTAATATCGCTATATTTCCAACACTGATGTGCCTGTGGAACGCAGATGCGTTCCACACTACAGATATTACTGGAGGAAGTTGTTTCCCTAAACCCCGCCCAGTACGGATCACATGATCTAGTCTGTGACATGGGAACGAGAAAATGCCGATACATCACTTCCGGCCACGCGCTACTTCCGGTTTTCGGACGGAGGAAACTTACCTCCGGGACTCCATTAATAAAAGGCCCGCAGACCGTGCAGGTCACCAGTCCAGACAGCAGGCACAGACCGAGACGGCACGGGTCATTTGTGAGCTCCCAGTGTGCTAGAGTGTATGTCACTCGGGACTCACAGTCCTTACTGGTAGAGCTCCAGGAACAAGGTATGCTCTTTAACCGTTCATAGGGGGACTATCTAAGTACACTGATCCCTTGTGTTGCAGACATTGGCCCCTATAATCAGGAGCCAGACACCCTTATGTATAAAATAGTTCTTATGGCACTGTATATATTTATGTGCAGTCTCACAGAAGATATACATCTTTGTGATTCAACCTTATGGGAATGCTATACCATAGGAAACTTCCCCCTTACAGGCAAGGTGAACTGACCTCTAATATACTTAATAATATTCTGGGACCTCTGCCACAGTGTGTAGCTGCAATGGGCCATTATCATACCTATATGATGGGGGACTATTGCTGCTTTAACAGCGACTGCAGGATAACTGTCATATATAGATGCATAAGACTGGACAATGGTTACGATTATGCTTCTTGGGCTGATAGTGAAACCAGAAATACAAGTATCCGTTATGTTGGTTTTTTTGCAGTTAATACATGAAGTGACTCACCAATTTATATCCCTGTGGTAGGGTTTTGGTTTTGCCTACACACCGCTGATTGCCCTTACAGGTATACCCCTGAGTGCCAGTAAGTAACGCATATGCACGGTTTTCAATAAAGGTAGTAAATCAATGATGCTATTCCTTTACAGGACAAATTATCTGTCATATCCTATACATTCGCCTGAAAAGAGGTCACCTATATATTCAATTTCCTGAGTGATTTGAAGGTTGAAAAACCCACTCTGGTCCCGTCAAGAGGTAATATAAAAAACCATAAAATGTGTGTCTCTCTATAGTATACCCCAAACGGAGGACATGTATAATCATGTATACGCATCTTATTATCCCTACAGGAGGGACGAATATACAACCTATTATAATCATAGGACCATACGTCTCCTGGAGAATTATAGTGGATAAAAAACTGCCTCTTTATTGACTAAAAAGTGTATACACCACTACATCTATATACAGGTAGAAATCCAGACTTTATGTGTATGATAAATTTTGCCTGAGCATATGAATAATATGGAATTACCCGCCCACTTTTCCTATACATTTCTACAGGGACCAACTACTAAATAAGCTTCATCCTTATCCTGGACGTTTGAACAGTCCGCTCATGTAACCACATATTAAGAGGGAACACTTATTAGCACTCTAAAAAAGAGGACTGGTCCCCTGTAAGTGTACCTATATAGCTATATGTGCCTAGAACAATGCAGTCGTTTATCTATATACTTACAACATTTTTTCGTTCATCTTTCTAGGTGTCCTTTCTTGAGAAGTGACTCACAAAAAATCCTCTGATGATCCCCTTTTACTGCGTTGGGGGGGTGAAACGCGTCAGAAGAGCAGGGGGATCCATTAGTTAAGTGGAACTCCAGGCTCCTACCTAAACTATCCAGCAACCTTTGATTAGGGAAATTATGCCTAATATGAGAACCCTGGACAGCTAACGCATTGCCACTGTTTGTTTGTCTATGGTTCATTTGTTTGCACTTTTATCACTTTTCTGGTGGTGGTTATCCCTGCTGGAGGCTGACAAAGACAGTGAGAGCTATATACCTTTTAGTAGAGTATAATCAACATATACATCTACAAACAAGGAGGTAGATACAGTGTACATTAAACAACTACTAGCCGGACAGTGACGTACTAACATCTGTCCCCCTCTCTATAAACCACTGTCTATAGCTGCGCTCAGGCGTGGGTTTAACCATGGTTTACACTTGCACTTGTATATATATGTCTATGTGATGTACGAAATTGAAAGATAAGAACACCACACATGTTCTTTTTTTAATATTTATTAATAAAATATATTTTTATGAGAGTAGTCCTAGTGGTGGTATTTTTATTTCGAATACAGAACGAGATAGAGAAAAAAAGTGAATTACAAAGTTATAGGGCATCATCAATTCAATACGAATCGACACCTTGCATACAGAAATGCTATGATTAGAACGTGTAAAACTCACAAGGCTGCGGACGTGAAGCGATACCTCATGGGGACCTTCCTACAAGTCCTTGGGTATGGTGGCTGCATGGAGTGGCCTCCACGCTCACCTGACTTGACCCCATTGGATTTCTTTCTGTGAGGTCACATCAAACAGCAGGTGTATGTGTGACGCCCTGGCCTATCAGGTCGTCACAGGGTATTGTGAAATCTGCCCTCCTGTGCAATATCCACCTCCTCCTTGGTTACCTGTCCCTAACCATTGTTGTTGCCAAAAACCAGCTAATCAAAATCCTAGGAACACTCTGCACCACACCCACCAGACACACCAGTGGACGGCCTGAGTGGAATAGGGTCGCCTACTTGGGGGGTTTGTAAGGGGAGGTCAGGAGTCAGTCAATAGGAGTGTAGAGTTGGAGGTGAAAGTGAGAGGAGGTCAGGAGCTGGGCTCCTTGGAACTACTAGGTAGCAGACGCTGTTCTGGGCCTGGTAGGAGCTGGAACCCCGGTCACAGGGGATCGTGACAGGGTGCACGGCATTGTCGTGGAGGACAGCCGGCGGCCTTGTACCATCACCGGGCAGGGGCCAGGGCACGACGGGGTACGTGGACTCTAGGTCAGGGAGTAGCTTCAGGCAACCTGACAATTTACCTGACGAGAACGGAGCCTTCAAGATCCGCTCTCCACCCGCTCCAAAATCGGGGTACTAGCGCAACAAGGGGGATAGGATTTTCCACAAATACGGCCCAGAAAATCCCAAGCGTGAACCCTGAGAGCAAGCTCCCTCAGTTAGCCATATTGGGGAGCGGGACCCTACTAGTTTCAAGCTACAGGGACCAACCAGAAGGAAACAAGGTGCCAAGGGAAAGGTCACAGATCAACAGGCAACACCAACAGAAATGGGACCCAAACGTGCTCCCTCTCAGCGGCAGCGGTGTCCAGAACTTTGGTTTACTAAAGTTGTCGGTGTCAGTGTTATTGGACTGAGTACGCAAGTGACCCTTACCTCCCCAACGACACCTCCCTGTCACAATCACCGAGTCCCGGGGCATCTCCCCTTACCCGTGGAGGGGTTAAACACCTGGCTGCCCACTCCATCGCCACCGGGTACTCCCAGCCGCAGCGGTGATACTCTACCTTACCACACACCACGGTCGGGTCAGAAACTCTTAATTTACCACCCCCTGTAAATACCCCCTTCATCCGAGTGGCTGTGAGGCCCCCTGGGTCTGGATGCCCCTCGAGCCACCGCGGATCCGGATCCGAGCAGCTCGACTGCTGACACAGGGGCGGTACATATGATGCGACCCCTCCACCAACATTGCAGGACCTACAACGACGTATCACAGATGCTTGTGCAAACGTGTCACCTACCATATTGCACAACGTGCAGCAAGATACAGATACAGATACAGTATGCTGTCCAGAGTCCAGATGTGTATTGCAGCTGACGGTGGCCACTTTAGGTATCAAAGTTAAATAAGCACCATGTGCGTGACCAGCATTCAATGTTTTGGGGGGATTATGGGTTTCATATCATAGCATTTCTGTATCCAAGGTGTCAATTCGTATTGAATTGATGATGCCCTGCAACTTTGTAATTCACTTTTTTTTTCTATCTCATTCCGTTTTCGAGATAAAAATGCTAACGCCGTTGTTTTCCACCAGGTGGCGCTATAGGTGGTTTCATTGCATAGGGCATGGCTACTTTACTATACCTAGACACCACTTCTATTCTTATAGCTGCCACTGTTCTCAAGTTAATGGCGGTGGACAGGATATGGGTGGACACACTGTATATGTGTTGCTCTTGTTGTAACCATATATGATTATCGCTCTAAAATGTCCACAATCTGGAGCATATTATTGGGAGTCGTTTGTCCCACCCAGCGTTGGAGGGGTAAGGTAAGACCCTCCAGAAATTATCAGCTACAATGCGGTCCACCATAGGTGACAGTACCTAGGGCTGCAACCATTTCTGTATCCAGTGAACCTTGGGACCTGGCTGGTTTAGAAGAGTCATACTCCGACTCATGTACCCGTTGGGCCCGAACTAACACATTTACAGCCAGTCGTGCCAGGGTCTCACCCTTGACAACTGCGTAGACATTTGGTTGTTGTCCGGCAGGTCACGATAGGCCTTCTGAGGTCCTGCTGCCAGAAATGGAGCACCTATTTCTGAACATTGGTTCTGGGGTAGTCCGTCTCTCTCGGCCACTCTTTCGAAAATATCCAGGTAAGACTCAACGTCATCGGTGGCCTCCATTTTCGGCATCACTTTCCTGGTATTGCGAATTACCGGTAGAGCTCCCGCTGCCTGTGACAAGATCATGTGCTGTATCAACAGCTGGTTAGTCTCCTGCTGCTCTTTCATATCCTCCTCCTGCTGCCGAGTAGTCTTGTAGCACCCCTGAGCCACTCAGGGCACTACAGGGAACTGCATCCTCTTGACGATGCAGGACCTACCCCCTGAGACCTGGAGTAACAGTGCCGATACCACCAAAGCACACCCAAAATCCTAGTTCTCCACTCCACACCGGGCATAGAGGGTTAACCATGTAGGGGATGGTCGCTATGAAAAGGAACGAGTCCCGGGGTTAGCCAGCCTGGTGGGAGGGGTCAGCAGTCAGTCAAGTGTCGAGAAAATAATATAATAACCTACATTGAACATCCATAATTGATAACCTCTTAATCCTATTTTAATTAATGCAAGAAAGAACAATTTCTTTACAGAATTATTAGAAAGTTTATTTATGTATAATTTATAAAAATTCATAAAGGGACACAAAAAGTGCAACACAAAGTGCGATGTGCATATAAAAACACGTCAGGGAAGTGTGTCAGATAAGAACAAGCTGAGATGAACAGATAATGCAGCTCATAATATCCACATAGACACAGCACATATATGTATAGGGTTATTGTCATAAAGATCTCTCATAGCGGGGGCGTGGCCTGCACGCTGATGGCGACGGCTGCTTGAAGGAGAGCTCTGTGCTGACAGCAGGATAAACGGGCTCTTATCAGCTCACAGATAACAGGATTACCAGCTACAGGAGGTGTGAGTAACCCCAGCCCCCAGCTATGCCTAAGGGGAGACCTAAAAAAACTGGCACTCCAGCCAAACTGACAGACTTCTTCCCCCTGGATAGGGATCTCTCCTTACCAAGCAAGATGGCTTCCCACTCAGCTTCTTCCCACTCCTCACAGGGAGAAACAGGCTGTTTAAGAGGCTGCACAGCCATTCCTCTGACAGAGGAAACAATGCAAGCTCTACTGAAAACGCTGAGGGCTTCCTTGCAGGCTGATCTCAGAGAAATAGTAAGAGAGTTGAAGGAAGAGATCAGGTCTCTAGGGGTTCGCACAGAGCATGTAGAAACTAAGATGGCTGAATTTGCAACATCACATAACAATCTGATAGATGCTAACACAGCTTTGGAAAAGGAGGTGGAGGCACTAAAACTTAAAATCAGTGATATAGAGGACAGATCCCGAAGAAATAACCTAAAAATCAGAGGGATTCCCTCATCAGTAGCAGATAAAGACCTCCAGGAATACTTCCACAAGTTTCTGCAGCTTATACTCCCTGGATGGGACACCAGAGACCTGATAGTGGACAGGATTCATAGAGTCCCTAAAGCCAAAGGCATAGATCCAGCTCTGCCTAAAGATGTCCTGGCTAGACTTCATTTCTATAAAACAAAAGAAGCTGTGCTTCACACACTGAGGGGAAATCCAGCCCTGCCAGACACTTTCATGGGACTAAAAATCTTCCCAGATCTTTCTGCTGCAACTCTTAATAAAAGAAGAGAATTTGCCCACCTTTCTAAACTCCTTAGAGATCAAGACATCAAGTACAAGTGGGGTTTTCCGGTGAAGATGATAATTTTCAAAGATGGAGGCACTCACATATGTCATACTCCTTCTCAGCTGGGCAAATTGCTGGATGACTGGGGAATAGCCCACCCACCAAACCCTGGTGGGCAGGAGAATCATAGAGGCCCTCCAGACAGGATTAACCCTGAATGGTCAGTAGCTTAGCTGGGACTCCTTCCTGCTTATGGCACCTGCTGTCCCTGCTCCTGTGACACGGGATGTCACGTAGCCCCCCTGATGTTCTCGCCTATGGCAAGCGGTTATACACCGGGCACCCTACTCGGGGCAAACCGGTGTTGTTGGAATTTTTTTGTTTTTGTTCCTCTTCTCACAAATGTTCCTTAATTTTTTCTGGAAATTTCTCTCAATTCCTTGCTGGTCTAGCCCCTCTCATCCCTGATGGCGTTCCTAGGAATTCAACCCCCCCTGCGGCTCCAATATGAGAATTAAGATATTGTCTATTAATGTGAACGGACTCAACTCCCCAGCAAAAAGGTCAATGATGTGGAGAGAGGTGAAGGCATCTAACTGTGATATAGCGTGCATTCAGGAGACCCATCTTCTTTCCACAGATAATAAACGGCTACTTCATCCAAGCTTCCAACACACCTTTTTTGCTAATGACTCAAAAAAAAGAGGAGGAGTGGCCATTTTAATAAAGAACTCAGTGGCCTTTAAATTGATAAATGTCAGTTATGGAGCGGATGGAAGATATATTATTTTGTCTTGTTATATCAACAGCGTCCCTTATACCTTGGCAACGGTCTACTCCCCAAATTCATCACAATTGACCTTTGCTAGGAAATTTTTCCAAGCATTCAAAGATACTGCCACAGGGGCGGAAATCATCTGTGGAGACTTTAATATACCTGTAATACGCTCCATGGATTGCTCCAACACCAGCATCCCACATGCTAAGGGACTTAAGCATCTCATCAATGAATTCCATTTTCATGACATCTGGAGATATTTGCACGCATCAGAAAGAGACTATACGTTCTTCTCTTCCAGGCATCGCTCATACAGTAGAATTGATTTTTTTTTGGTCGACAGCAAATCTATAAGTAATTGTGTGGCAGCTGATATTGGTTTAATTACTTGGACAGATCATGCGCCGATCTCTTTGTCTGTTCAGGGTAGCTTTAATGTTCAAAATTCCCCTAGGTGGAGACTGAATACCAGCTTGCTTGGTAGGCAGAAGGTACATGATGAAGTAGAGTCAGTGTTAACAGAATATTTTAAACTTAATAATAATGGGGAAATTTCTGACGAGACCCTGTGGGCTGCTCATAAAGCCGTAGTCAGAGGGCAGCTCATAAAAATAGCCTCCATCCAAAAACGGAAAAAAGACGCAGATATTAAATATATATTAACCCGTATTCATCACCTTGAATCCCTGAATAAAGCCAAAGCATCCCCTAACTTGACTAAAGAAATTGTAACCCATAGATTCCAACTAAGATCCCTACTCCTGCAAAAATACGAACATAATCTTAAAAAAAATAGATCGACATTTTATGCTATGGGGGATAGAGCGGGGTCCTTATTGGCAAGAAGGACGAAAAAACGTGAGATCCAATCTAAAATAGAATTCCTGAGGGACCCGAACGGAACAATCACTAGACATCCCATTGAAATAGCAGAAGCATTTGCGAAATACTATGAGGCCCTGTATAATCTAAAATATGATTCCAATACGTCACAGCCGACTCAAGTGGATATACAGGGTTTCCTAGACACCCTGGATCTTCCCTGGGTCTCAGATGAGCAATTAGAGGAACTTAATCTTCCCTTTACTACACATGAAATCCTAGGTGCCATCAAAATGACTAAGTCTAACTCTGCCCCGGGCCCCGATGGGCTGCCATACGAATATTTTTTTTTTTTAAATTCTTTATTTTACATACAAACTCGTGACATTGAAAAAACTTTCTGCTCCACAAGGAGCAACATGAAAAATATCAGGGATATAACGTTGACATAAATCCTGACCTCCAGTATCCTTATGCATCCCGTCTGCCATCCCTACGAGTCTGGTCTGATTTTAACCTTTTATTTTGAGAACCAACTCTATACAAAGAAAGAAGAACATTTAGCAGAATGAGAGAAAAGAAAGTCCTAAAAGAGAACATCATAAGTTGTGTATCAGGAACAGGAAGAAGATGAGAGAAAGGGGGGTGAGGGAAAAAAGGTGAGAAGAGGGGGGGAAAGGAGACCGAGAGGGAGAGGGAAAAGAAGAGAAAGAGAGAGGGAAAAGACAAAAAAAAAAAAAAAAGGGGGGGGGGGAAAGAGGGAAGAATGGGGGGGGGGGTTTGGGAGAAAAGGGGGTGGGGGAGAAAGTCCAGGGGGATTACCCCACACCCCCACCAGGGCGCTCCCGCGGGTCAGAGAGCAGTCTTATGTGGTCTGTAGAGGAGGTGAACTCCATCCATGGAAGCCATGTCCTGTAGAAGTCCCCCCGGCGATCATTAAGAGAGGATGTCAAATCCTCCATGTGCATTAAGTCGTTGACCCTTGATACCCACTGAGCCACCGTGGGGGGGTCCGTAGACTTCCAGCCAAGAGGAATACAGGACCTGGCGGCCATGACTAGGAATCTCAGCAAGGAACTTTTATATTTAGAGATCGGGAGTCCCGTTAATTGTAGTAAAAACAGCTCTGGTCCCAGTGTCTCCTTCGTCCCGGTCACCTGTCTGATTACCTGCTTCACCTCTGACCAAAACCTCTGCAAAGAGGGACATGACCAGAAGACATGTACATAGTCACCCTCCTCCAATCCACACCGCCAACACGCAGGGTCCACTGAGGGGAATATCCTATGCAGCCTAGACGGGACTCTATACCACCTTGCCAGCAGTTTATAGTTGGCCTCCAGCAATCTGGAGCTGATCGATGTTTTATGTGCTAACATTAAAATTTTGTCTCTTTGCGTGACAGTTAGGGCCATCCCCAGATCCCTCTCCCACTGCTGCAGGTATGCCGGAATGGGCAAGTCTCCTGGGTCTGCTAGCATGGTATACACTAAGGAGAGCGAATGCCGAAGAACACCCCCCTCCAAGCACAGTTTTTCAAACCTCGTGGGGGGCCCTGCATACTGAGTGAAGCAGGGGAGGGAGCGCAGAAAATGCCTCAGTTGCGTCGCTCTCCATCTCCCCATGGGATTCGGGGTCAGGAGACTACGGATATCCTCAAGAGGTAGCCAATCCCCCCCTCTTCCCAGATGACAAGCTCTAAATCTACCCCCCTGAACCCAACCCCGAAAGACAGGGTCCGAGAGGCCAGGGCGGAACTCCGGATCTCCCAATATGGGCGACATGCAAGAGGGCACAGGGAGGAGAAGGCGCCGAATCTCGTTTTTCGAGCAGCATTCCAGGGTAGCTCCAATAAGTGGGTGAGATTTCAAATTTGTCGGGGAAAAGTGCAAAAGCCAGGGAGTGGCCGGGAGATGTATGTCCGAGAAACTCTGTTCCAGTGCCACCCATGCCTTTGTCTTAAAGTGGCGGCACCAGTCTAGTACCCTGACCATGTGAGTAGCCCAGTAGTATTTTTTCAAGTCGGGGATTCCCAGACCTCCTCTGCTCTTAGGTCTACACAGTAGGGAACGGGAAATTCTCGCCGGTTTATTTGCCCAGATAAATTTAGTTTGTAGTGAAGCCACATCCCCGAAAAAGGAGCCCGGGATCCGAATCGGCAGGGACTGAAAGAGGTATAATAGCCGAGGAAGTATGTTCATCTTTAATATTGCACACCTCCCGAACCAAGTAAAGTAGCCCTTCCCCCAACTTGCGCAGTCTGTTCTAATAGATTGCAAGAGAGGAAGATAATTCAATTTGTAGAGTTGACTAATGTCCGCTGCCAACTGGACCCCCAAGTACCTCAGGGAGTGACTAGACCACCTAAACCTAAATGCAGATTGAAGCGAGACTACCTGTTCTTGGGGTAGAGATACATTTAAAGCTTCGGACTTTGACATGTTGATTTTAAAATTAGAAAGAGAGGAGTAAATTTCCAACTCTCTCAATAAGTTGGGGAGGGAAATCTGTGGATTAGTTATGAAAAAGAGTAGGTCATCCGCATATGCCGCAATTTTGTAGTTGGAGCCGTCAACCCTAGGGCCCGATATGTTAATGTTTCCTCTTATTCGACATAGTAGGGGTTCCAGGGTCAGAATGAAGATCAGGGGCGATAAGGGGCAACCCTGTCTTGTGCCATTAAGAATGGGGAATCTGTCTGAGTTGAGACCGTTCACTCTAACTGTTGCCGATGGGATGCTGTACAGAGAGCAGATCCACTTGAACATCATCCTCCCCAGCCCCACCACTCGCAATACCTCCTCCATAAATATCCAATTAACTCTGTCGAACGCTTTTTCTGCATCAGTCGACAAGAGCATGAGTGGCGTCCCTTCCGTTTTAGCCTTATGGACTAAATTCACCGCCTTAGTTGTATTGTCTCTTGCTTCTCTTCCCCTTACAAACCCTGCCTGGTCTGTGTGAACAATTTCCCCTATCAGCGGGGACAGTCTGTCCGAAATAATTCTAGTAAAGAACTTCAAATCCGTATTGAGGAGGGATATTGGCCTGTAACTTGAGCAGGAGGAAGGATCTTTGCCCTCTTTAGGGATGACTACTATGTTAGCGGCTAAGGAATCCCTCGGCAACGGGGCTGCATCACATGATGGGATATTGTTAAAGGCTGAAAGGAATGGGGGAAGCAGTAGGGTGCCCATTTTTTTATAGTATTGCAAAGGGAAACCATCTGGGCCCGGGGCCTTGCCTGTGGGGGAGTTTTTGATTGCGGACCAATACTCCTCCTCGGAGATGGGCCTCTCCAGTGCCGCCGCATCCTCGGGTTTAAAATGTTTCAAGCCGGAATCCAAGATATATTTCCTTATGCGTTGCCGCAGCTCCGCCCCAGCTCTCTCGGACCGTCCCTCGTCTATAGAGTAAAGCGAGGAGTAAAAGTCTTTAAAGGCGGATGCGATGTCCTTCGGCAGTGTGGCCCACCCCCCTCCAGGAGTTTGCACTTTAGGGACATATCCCCTCGCCCTCTGAGTCCGCAGGGCACGAGCCAGTGCCCTGCCACTCTTATTACCGAATTCGTAGAAGTGTCTTCTACACTTGGCTAGTGCTCCCTTGGCTTTGTGGTATAGTAAAGTACGCAATTCCTCCCTCTTCCTACCCAGCCTGACTCCTATCTCCCCTTCCAAAGACCCCTTATGTGTTACTTCCAACTCCCTTATTTCGGCTAAGAGAGATGTGACCTCCGCTGCCCGTTCCCTCTTCAAACGTGAACCATGCTTGATGAGTAGACCCCTTGCCACGCATTTGTGCGCCTCCCAGACAATATTAGGGGACACCTCCCCCTTTCTGTGGCTGTCAAAATATTCAGTCAAGGCCTCCCCCAGTTCCCGCATCGTCGCCTGGTCCGCAAGTAATGAAGTGTTCAGCATCCACTGTCCCTGTCTTCTGATGGAACAGTCGAGGGAAATAGTGACTGTGATCAGAGCATGATCAGAAAAGGATATGTGTGGCGCCCCTGACCTGGTCAGGCACCACAGAGTATTGCACCCATGTGGGAGCAATGCTTCCAGGTAATCTCCAAAGGCCAGGATGAGGTGCACACACAAACATATAGTGACCAGGCCTCCCACATTACCAGAGGGGACCCTTGGGTAGCCAGAAGGGGTTAACTTTCAATTCCCAGCTGGGGGTGTGTTCAGGGGCTGGTTGCTAGGAAGCAGGGCAGAGAGGAAGTGAGAGAGGTAGAAGGAGTCTGGAGGAAGAAGTTGTAGGGTATAGAAGGGAGCAGAGAAGCTCTCGTGCAGACAGGTCCTGAGGAGTGCTGTAGCTGAAAACGGAGGAGAACGGAGTACCGTGGGTCGGCCTGAAAAGCATCCAGAGAGAGAGGGGTGGCTGAGTACGGAGATCCCGGTATCCGAGCACCCAAGGGGAACTAGATCCCCAGTACAGGCAGCAAACCAGTCAGAGCTGCTCAATCTACAGGTGGGGATACTCCATGCCCTCACCACTACTACACAGCGCTCGGGCCAAGCAGCAATCAGCAGGCCCATAAGGGGACAGGGCCAGAAGCCATCCCACCAAGGCCACGCTGCCGGCAGACGAGCCAGAGAGAGGGGAGCAGGGTGGTAACAGCTTCCCTGGAGGGGTCCTACCACGCTTCAAGCAAAGGACCCTCCTAAAACAGAAAGAGTGCAAGGAAGGCGAGTGGACAGCTACCCTCGGAACGGCCTCCTGGAATTCCTGGTTCCACCTGGTTATCACAGTGTCGCCTGGGCATCTCACCGTGACCTCCAAACAGTGAGTAAACACATTGAAAGACTTTTGGACTGTGTTTGAGTCATTCTGCGACCTGTGGTCCCACACCCATACACCGGGGCCTGGGGCTTGCCTCACTCTCAGGGGGCTAATACACTGACTGCACCCACCATCAGCCCCAGGCGTCCCCTAACCTGCAGTGGCGGTCCCCACTGACCGCAATACTGAGAGTGGCGTCACGATCAAAACCGAAGATTCCCTACCTGTGACCAGCACCAGCTACGTGGAGTCCCTGAAGGTATGCACCGATACAACACCTGTGGGGCTTCACATCTGGCGTCACGAACAGGATAAGGACTAGACCTGTTCAGACAGGTGACCGTGTGCCTCAGAGGTCCGACCGCAAAAATTGAACCGCCGCCATATTGCCATCTTCAAAAGCGCGCGCTGCAGCCCGCGCGAGGGAGAAGAGCACCGCCCACGAAGAGGTGTGGCCGCCCCAGAATTCCCACAATTCAGAGAGCGTTCTGACCCAGGAAGTGGAAAGGGAGCGCGGGGATTTCTGAAGAAAAATGGACGCTGCAGGAGGTAATGCCCCTGGTCAGGGCGACGCAGCCCAAGCGATGCCAGCCCCTGTCGCGCTGGACGCCGCAGCGCCTGGTGCCGGTGCCGCGGTCGCAGCTGCGCCGGCCGAAGTCGCCCCCATAATGCCAGTGTCCTTGTTGTATGCCCCAGGGGCGCAATGGCTGCCTCAATACGCCGGTAAAATAGACACGCTGACCGGGTTTAAGAAAAAGATCAACACCCTGCTAGACATGCACGCGATGACTGGTAAACAGAGGGCCGCTGTGGTGCTGGGACAATTGACTGGAGCAGCAGAATTGGAAGCTGAGTCCTGGGCCAATGATGACCGGAGCTCTGTTGAGACCATCTTTGCCAAACTAGCAGCTGCTTTTGAACACCGCACGGAGGGAGAGCTGAGAACGGACTTCTATAACTGCCGGCAGAAGCCCCAAGATAGTATAAGAGACTATGCCCTCAGGCTGCAGGCTGCACTACGGGCTCTCAAGCTGGTGGACCCTGTCAGTGACCAGGAAGGAAACCGGATGATGAAGGAACAATTCCTGCGGGGCCTGCGCTCTCCTGAGGATGGGAAGCAGATGAAGCTGTGGTCCCTAGAACACCCCGACGTGGACTTTGCCATTCTGAAAGACCGGGCAGTGAAAGCACTCCAACCCCCTGTGGACACAGACCCTGCCAGTTCCACGGCTGCAGGAGCGGAATCCTCCACGCAGGCCCTGATGACTGCAAAAGGACTCAACGCGCCAGCAGAGACCATAAGTACGCTATCCTCCCAAGTGCAGCAGCTCACTAAGGACGTCGCACAAATCCTGAAAGCAATGCAGTTGCCCTCAGAGACCAAAGTCCCTCATCAGATCCTGCTAGCCGACAACCCAGAGGACGTCCCTTGGATGCGGAGGAGAAGGGGTCCCCCAACTCGAGGCAGGAGCAGTGATCGCTATGACTCAGCTGGACAACCCATCTGTCGTCGTTGCCAGAAGGCAGGTCACTATGCAAGGGCCTGTCCTTTAAACGAGTCAAACCTGGGGCCGAGGGCCAGTCCTCAGGATTAAGAAGATCAGGCCCAAGTCGCTGCTGTGATCAGTACGTGGGTGGACGTCCTGTCCTGTCCATCGTCTTGGACGGGATCCCTACCCCGGCATTATTGGACACCGGCTCTCAGGTCACCACGATCCCGCATGTCCTTTATCGGAGGTTTTGGTCGGACGGCGATCTCCGACCACCGGACCCCTCCCTCACCATCTATGCTGCCAACGGACAACCTATAGACCAGATCGGGGTCAAAGAGGTAACCATAAAGGTGGGAAGGCAGGAAATGAAGGGACAAGGACTGATTGTTGTGGACACTGATGTTAGAGAAAGGAACCCGCAAATGATTTTAGGCACTAATGTCATAGAAAATTGCCTAGGGGAAGTGTTGTTGTTGCTTCACCAGATTGTTGAAGGTGCTGACGGCAGGTCGCAAAGAGCCTTGCAAAAGGAGATCCGAATCATTCTGAGGAAGCAACAGGTAAAACAGACTGGCGGTGAGATTGGTAGTGTACGGGTGATGGATGCTAACCCCATTGTGATACCCCCACGGAGTGAAATGATGATGTGGTGTAGAGCAGCGGTAGGTCTCAGAGGACAAGATTACCAGGCTGTACTAGAGCCCACTCATTCAGACCACTGGCCCACGATTCTGACAGCCAGGGGGGTAGTTGATGTACACAAGGGACGAGTGCCTGTACGAGTGTTGAACTGTGGGGAGGAGGAAGCCAGACTACCAAGGTACGCTACCATAGCCAAACTGTTTACATGCTCAGATGACGCCATAACACCTGTAGGTCCCCTGACACAAGCTGACTCAAAAGAGGGCGAGACCTCCCAAAAGCAGTTAGAGGATTGGTGCCAGAAACTACACGTGGGGACTGACTCTACACCCGACTACCAGAAACATGGGGTTTACAGGGTCGTGCAGGAATACGAGCAGGTCTTTAGTAAGAACCCACTAGACTTTGGTAGGATCAAAGGGGTGCAACATCACATACCCACAGGCAGTCATCCTCCCATTAAGGAAAGACATAGGCCTATTCCACCAGCCCATTACCAACGCACAAAGGACATGCTGAAAGACATGAAGGAGGCAGGCGTCATCAGGGACAGTTGCAGCCCCTGGGCGGCTCCCCTGGTCCTGGTGAGAAAGAAGGATGGCACGATGAGGATGTGTGTGGATTACAGACGGATAAATCAGATAACACACAAGGATGCCTACCCTTTGCCAAGGATAGAGGAATCCCTCGCTGCCTTGAAAGCCTCTAACTACTTTTCTACCCTAGATCTTACTAGTGGCTACTGGCAAGTATCTGTAGCAGAAGAAGATCGGGAGAAGACGGCCTTCACCACCCCAATGGGCCTCTGTGAGTTCAACAGCATGCCATTTGGACTCTGCAATGCCCCCGGGACCTTCCAGAGGCTTATGGAATGCTGCCTAGGGCACCTCAACTTTGAAACCGTCCTGCTCTACCTGGATGATGTCATCGTGTACTCCAAGACCTACGAGGACCACCTGAAACACCTGGCTGAAGTCTTTGAAGCACTATCCCGATATGGAATGAAGCTGAAACCATCCAAGTGCCATTTACTGAAGCCAAAGGTCCAGTACCTAGGTCACGTGGTCAGTGCAGAAGGAGTAGCACCGGACCCAGAGAAGGTCACAGTCATCCAGGAATGGCCCACACCTACTACCGTCCGGGAGGTACGTCAGTTCCTTGGCTTGGTAGGCTACTACCGAAGGTTCATCAAGGGCTACACGAAAATGGCAGCGCCTTTGCAAGAGCTCCTGGTAGGCCACCCAAAGAAGAAAGGAAAGATCTCCGGCCCGCCATTTCACTGGGGAGAAGCAGAAGAACACTCCTTCAGACAAATGAAAGGGGCCTTGACGGGTGAAGAGATCCTAGCCTACCCTGACTACGGTCTGCCATTCGTACTGTACACAGATGCCAGTAATGTGGGACTGGGAGCAGTGCTTTCACAGGTGCAGGGAGGCAAAGAGCGTGTGATTGCTTACGCCAGCAGGAAGCTCAGGCCTACTGAAAGAAACCCAGAGAATTATAGCTCATTCAAGCTAGAATTCCTGGCCATGGTATGGGCTATCACAGAGCGGTTCAAGCACTACCTGGCAGCCACCAAATTCACTGTCTTCACGGACAACAACCCTCTGACTCACTTGGATACTGCTAAATTGGGTGCCATGGAGCAGCGTTGGGTAGCCCGACTGGCGAATTATGACTTTACTGTCAAGTATCGAGCTGGCCGCAAGAACGGCAACGCAGATGCTCTGTCCAGGATGCCTCACCTAGCAGACGAGGGTGAAGATGAAGATGATCTTGAAGAGATTGAGCTGCCAGCGTTCCATCGCCATGGAGCAAAACAGTGTCGGCAGTCGCGTGCCAACCGCCAAGAGGTGACCCTGAACCCACTACCTCACTACAACTGGAAGGAGACCCAGGAAAATGATCCAGCGGTAGGCTTGGTAAAGAAACTGATCAGCCAGCCTGGCGCCAGCCTTGACAAAGGAGCCCCACCTGAGGCACAGTACCTATGGAAGGAGAGGGGTCGATTATTCATCTATCAAGACAAACTTTACAGGAGCATCATTGACCCGAGGACGCATGAGAAGGTGTGGCAAGTGATTGTACCACAGAAGGATACGAGGATGGTGCTAGAAGCCTATCACAATGGTGCAGGCCATTTTGGTTGGAAGAAACTGGAGGCCCTACTTAAAGTAAGATTCTACTGGGTGGGCATGAGATCTGCCCTAGAGAAGTGGTGTCGAAACTGCGGGCCTTGCAATCTTAGAAGAAAAGACCAGCACCGCCAGAGAGCACCACTCCAGCCCATCCAAACTAAACGGCCTCTGGAGATCGTGGCCCTGGACCATGTAAAGTTGGCACCCAGCAGACAAGGCTACAACTACGCTCTCACTATGGTTGACCACTACTCCAGATTCCTGGTGGTAGTACCAGTCAAGGACTTGACAGGTCAAACTGCAGCCAAAGCTTTCCAGACACACTTCTGTCGACCACATGGCTATCCAGATCAAGTGCTCACTGACCAAGGACCAGCCTTTGAAGCTGAAGTGTTTAAGGAGTTTTGTAACCTGTACGGCTGCCAGAAGATCCGTACTACGCCTTACCATCCTCAGACCAATGGCATGTGTGAGAAGATGAACCACATCATTCTCGATCTTCTGAAGACGCTCCCATTGGAGGAACGAAGTCAGTGGCCAGAAAAACTACCCGATCTAGTGGACATGTATAACAACATCCCTGTGAGTTCCACGAACTGCACACCGGCATACCTGATGAGGGCCAGACCAGGGAGATTGCCAGTAGATCTGGAAATGGGAGTTGAGACCCCTGAAGACCATCAACAAGGTGCTGATTGGGATTCCAACCGCCAAGCCCAATACAAGAAAGTACAAGAGTGTGTGGAGCGAAGCCTGACTCAGCAGCGTGAGAAACAAGAAAAGGCCTATAATCGAAAAGCACCTGCTGTTCCTTTGATGCCAGGAGATATAGTTCTCAAGGGAAAGAGAAGACGTCATAAACTTGACAATCACTGGGAAGAAGAACCCTACACCGTATTACCATCAACGCTTAGCAATGAAAAGACATGCCTTATCAGCAAAGATGGAGGAAAAACAACAGCTGTCGTTTCTAGAGATCGCTTAAAGAAATGTCCTGAACAACTAAGAATCCCTGAAGAAATTCCCAACCTTTTGCCAGTTCAAGGACCAAAAGAAAGGATGATCCATACTGCGCTTGGAGATTTTCCAGCAAGTTGGCCTCAATACAATGGAGCCGTTGTTATTCCAGTCATTACATTCACTCAATCTAGAGAAGTAAGAGACCCAGAAGAGCCTGTTCAGAACCTAGAAGTGCCAAATGTAGCTGAAGCAGAAAACCACGCATTGGTATCAATACCCAGTACACCCATTATTCACATTGAGACACATACATCGGGTGGGAGGACACAACCTCAGACAGATGACAGTATAGTACTGCGTAGATCAACCCGCAGCAACTTTGGTCAGCTCCCATTACGCTATAGACAAAGTACAGTTTAGTTGAAAGTGACGGTATGAAGTGTAATGTTTAACCTGTTATAGTTAAGCAACGTTTAAGCGAAATGTGCCCACAAGGACTATTGTGAGACTTCCTTAAAATGTTAGACCACTGGTTATGAACTGGCTTTAACCACAAACTTTGCATTGTAAAAAGTTGCCTTCTTGGTACCAACCACAGAGTCTGCCTGTTGAGGGGCATGGCTCTGCACCAACAAGGGGGCACGCCTGTTTATGGGGCCTGCCCTCCAACACTCGGAAGCGGGTACGCCTGTTTATGGGGCCTACCCTACACCACTCTCCTCAGGAGAGGAAGATTGGAGGAAAGGTCTGGGGAATGTGATGGCCCAGACCTGGTTACCAAAAGGACCGGTGACCTACCTCCTGGAGGTTTTTGGGTGGGTTCGGACATGTGGGTGGTTGGTGGTGGAATGGTACCTGGCATGTTTGAATGTAAATAATTGCCCCTGTGTGGGAAAAGTTTGTATTTACCTTTTTCTTTCTCTTGTCTTTGCAGCCCGAGGACGTGCTGATGATAACTAAGGGGGAATGTGGCGCCCCTGACCTGGTCAGGCACCACAGAGTATTGCACCCATGTGGGAGCAATGCTTCCAGGTAATCTCCAAAGGCCAGGATGAGGTGCACACACAAACATATAGTGACCAGGCCTCCCACATTACCAGAGGGGACCCTTGGGTAGCCAGAAGGGGTTAACTTTCAATTCCCAGCTGGGGGTGTGTTCAGGGGCTGGTTGCTAGGAAGCAGGGCAGAGAGGAAGTGAGAGAGGTAGAAGGAGTCTGGAGGAAGAAGTTGTAGGGTATAGAAGGGAGCAGAGAAGCTCTCGTGCAGACAGGTCCTGAGGAGTGCTGTAGCTGAAAACGGAGGAGAACGGAGTACCGTGGGTCGGCCTGAAAAGCATCCAGAGAGAGAGGGGTGGCTGAGTACGGAGATCCCGGTATCCGAGCACCCAAGGGGAACTAGATCCCCAGTACAGGCAGCAAACCAGTCAGAGCTGCTCAATCTACAGGTGGGGATACTCCATGCCCTCACCACTACTACACAGCGCTCGGGCCAAGCAGCAATCAGCAGGCCCATAAGGGGACAGGGCCAGAAGCCATCCCACCAAGGCCACGCTGCCGGCAGACGAGCCAGAGAGAGGGGAGCAGGGTGGTAACAGCTTCCCTGGAGGGGTCCTACCACGCTTCAAGCAAAGGACCCTCCTAAAACAGAAAGAGTGCAAGGAAGGCGAGTGGACAGCTACCCTCGGAACGGCCTCCTGGAATTCCTGGTTCCACCTGGTTATCACAGTGTCGCCTGGGCATCTCACCGTGACCTCCAAACAGTGAGTAAACACATTGAAAGACTTTTGGACTGTGTTTGAGTCATTCTGCGACCTGTGGTCCCACACCCATACACCGGGGCCTGGGGCTTGCCTCACTCTCAGGGGGCTAATACACTGACTGCACCCACCATCAGCCCCAGGCGTCCCCTAACCTGCAGTGGCGGTCCCCACTGACCGCAATACTGAGAGTGGCGTCACGATCAAAACCGAAGATTCCCTACCTGTGACCAGCACCAGCTACGTGGAGTCCCTGAAGGTATGCACCGATACAACACCTGTGGGGCTTCACATATGCACTCAATCGACGCATCCACCAGAGAATGAAGGTCCCCATGTCTGAGGAGGAAAAGGTCCAACCGTGAATAGCAGTTATGAACAGCTGAGTAAAATGAAAAGTCTTTGTCTGATGGGTGCATCAATCGCCACGTGTCTATCAGTTGGTGATCATGTAATCCCCTTCTCATCCGGCGTAGTGCCTTTTGTGGGAGACTGGACACCCCCTTTGAGCTATCCCTCGACGGTTCCAACACGACATTAAAGTCACCCCCCAGAATCAGGGTACCCTCTGAGAATTCCTCAATCTGCTCAAGATAGCGTATCAAGGCGGCACACTGACCCTTGTTGGGCAGATAAACTGCCACAAAGGTGACTATTTGAGAAACAATGCGTCCCTTGAGCATTAGGAGCCTTCCCTCGGCATCCGACCGAGAGTCTAACGGTTCCCAGGGGAGCGTATTAGACAGCAAGATGCTTGTGCCCCTTGATCTAGGATCCGGGGAGGGTGAGTGGAGTACTATTGGATACCTTCTGTCCGTGAGTCTGTATGGTCTGGATTCGCAGTAGTCTGTCTCTTGAAGAAAGGCGACCTGGATTCGGTTTCTCCATAGGAGGTTCAGTAGTATAGAGCGTTTCTCCGGGCTGTGGAGTCCCTTGACATTCAATGAGCCCACTCGTAGCTCATGCTGCTTTTGTTTCACCATGCTCTGTCACAGGAACCCGGGTGGGGGGGAGGGGCGAGAGAGAGGAGAGAGAAAAAAAAAAAAAAAGGGGGAGGGGGAGAAGGGGCAGGGGAGAAGAGAGAGGGAGAAAAAAAGAAAGGGGGAGAAGAAAACTTCGAGATTAGAAAAAAGAGAAAACAGAAACTCAAGAAGATAACCGGAAAGTAGAGAAACAGTTAATATACTGTTCGTAGAACCGGGGACCAGCCCAGGGACTACTTAAGGGAAAAACGGGGACACGAACCGACACACGGCCAGAGCGCTACCCCGCGCCCTTCTTTTTCCTGCTGGCCGGCCCCTCCCTCCCAAACCTAAGGAAGGGTCCGCCAAATAACCTCCCACTAACCCCACCCCCCAGAACAAGCTTATAGAAACTTTGCCCCCCCCAGCCCACTATCTTAGGATCCACCAACGCAAATGTTTTAGACATCCCCCAGAACATTGTGTCCATTAGAATTGATTTAACGCCTAGATTGTCATTTTTTTCTTTTTTCTCTTCTTTCCCTCTGAGGCGTAGGCTCACAGAAGACCCTCCCAGCTCCCGTCTCCTTCACCACCAGCATTGCCTCTGCTCAGATCTTGCTCATATAGAGCCTTCATTCTCACGGGACCTCTCTTTGAGCAGGGGTGGCTCCCCCCTTTCTCCTCCTCTGCTCCGTATAGGCCTGAGGCTCCCAAGCCGTCCAGTCCGGAACCGAGCAGTCCGAAATATCCAGAAAGGCACAGAGATTCGGGAGCTCCGAGTGCCTCCTCAGAAGGAACACCGAGTCCCCCTTACGCACAATCAGGTGGAAGGGGTGGCCCCATCTATAGGTGGCGTTCGCTTCCTTTATTCTAATCAGGAGAGGTTGCAGCAGACGCCTCATATACAGTGTGCGGCTGGATACATCCGGGAACAACTTTACCATAGCACCGTCTATTTTCACAGGGCCGTGTGCCCAGGCCCCCTGCAGGATCTTTTCTCTGTCTCCATAGTAATGTAGGCGGCATAACACATCCCTGGAGGAGGGCGTGGGTCTGGTGCCGGGCCTGGCAACCCTGTGGATTCTGTCAAAAAGATAAGTAGCCTCAAGCGGACGATCTGTGACCATGTTGAAAATGGACAGGACTTTAGAACGCAGGAGATCCTGGGGCCAGTTCTCCGGTATACCCTTCAGTCTGACATTATTTCTCCTGCTCCTGTTTTCTTGGTCATCCAGGAGCAGGGCTAGGTCTCTGATGTGGGCATTAGAAGATTCACAGTCCCTTTCAATTCGCTCCATTCTGCTCTCCAGGGACTCCTGTGCTTGCTCCGTTGCTTCAATTCTGTCCTCCAGCACCACCATTTCCTCTCTCAGGGTGGACAGCGCCATCTGTTGGGAGGATTCAATTCTGGCCACTACATCTTCCAGGTCTTTTTTGCTGGGGAGGGCTAGGATAAGCTCCCTGAGAGCATTTATGTCTTCCTGCGGAGGGCCAGAGGGCAGGGTGCTTTTTAAGGACAGGGGCGCTGTGCGCTCCAGCGGGGGGGGGGACCCCTGGGTGCAGAGGATGGCAGGTATTCCCGGATCGCATGATCCCCCAGGGGCCGAGGTCTCCGCCTCCCCCGCAGCAGCATGTATGGAGGCAGGCCGCGAGGAATGCTGCGCGGTTCCCCCCCCACCCCTCCAGCCCTCCCTACCTGGGCTCTCTCCCTTCTGTATCAGTGCCGGGGCCCTGCGCCGCTCCTCCCCACCGCTGGTCTCCGGTGCAATGTTGCTGGCTGTGGGAGGGCGCCGGACCGCGCCTGGGGAATTCCCCGTCGGAGGGGGCCGCGAGCCCACCGGCGCCATCTTGCTTCGGGCCGCCAGCGGAGGCTCAGTCCCAGACGCCGCCAGGTACCTGGATATGCTCCCCTGGGAGTTCTGACACGCCGTGGGGGAGGCAGGAGCTGCAGCACTACCCGGTTTCTTCTTTGGAGCCATCCTGGGTAAGCGGGGTCAGCGGGATATAACTGTAATCTTTTGTGGGCGCAGGAGCTCTGGGAACAAGCTTCCTCACGCCGCCATGTCCAGGACACGCCCCCTGCCATACGAATATTACAAACAATTTACATCCACTCTGTCCCCCTTTATGTCAAAAACCTTCAATTTTTGGCAAAATAAAGGGTCAATTTCCCCAGACAACTTAGAAGCGATAATTATCACGCTACCAAAGCCTTGGAAACCTGCAGACACCCCGGGTAATTTTAGGCCCATTTCACTCCTAAATTGTGATGTTAAAATTTATGCCAAACTAGTGGCAGATAGACTTCATAAAGTGATCCCGACCTTAGTGGCTCCAGACCAAGTTGGGTTTGTGACAGGGAGGCAATCTAAGGATGGCACCAGACGGATGCTTGACTTGATTGGACTGGTGGAGATATCGGGTGAACCCAGTGCATTCCTGTCTCTTGATGCTGAAAAAGCCTTTGACAGGGTGCACTGGGGATACCTGGAGAGAGTTCTAACAAAATTTGGGTTCTTGGGGAACATCAAGTCATCCATTCTAGCCCTCTACTCTTACCCAAATGCGTCAGTGTTGGCATCGGGGTTTCTGTCATCTAAATTTCAAATAAGTAATGGCACCCGCCAGGGGTGTCCATTGTCTCCCGCTATTTTTGCTTTAGTGGTAGAACCTCTGGCGGAAGCTATACGAAAAAACATAGCCATTTCTGGTATAAGAGTTGGGGAATTTGAACAATAACTTGGTTTATACGCAGACGATGTGATAATTTCCTGTTCTAACCTTGCAGTGTCGATTCCAGCAGTGGTGAACACATTATCAAACTTTTCCAAAGTGTCGTATTATAAGCTTAATTCGTCAAAGTCTTTGATACTGCCGTTTAATGTACCGGCGGAGGCCAGGAGTGCGCTGGAGGGGGCCTTTCAATTCAAATGGTGCGACAGGGGGATACCTTATTTGGGTATTAAGCTGACATCATCGCAGATGTTAATTAAAGAAAATTTGGAACCTCTGATCCAAAATTTAGAAAAGGAATTGGGAAGGTATGAAAAAATATCATTGTCCTGGATGGCCAGGATACAGTCCTTTAAAATAGTTTTCTTACCCAAAATATTGTATGTGCTCAGATGCCTTCCCATCAAAATTTCTCACAAAACCCTGATGAAACTTCAATCGTTGACTAACAAATTTGTCTGGGGTAATAAAAGGGCTAGGGTCGCAGGTAAAGTGTTATACCCCCCATATGACTTAGGGGGATTGGGCACCCCAAACATAACGGCATATTATAAAGCCTTACTAATTGAATCACTAAAGGAATGGTGGCATCCAGGTAATTCCCATAGATGGGCTCAGATTGAAAATTTCCTGTCCCGCCAGGGCTCGGTCAGAAGAATGATGGAAGCAGAATATTTGAGCCGTTCACGGTTCTCCCCGTGTGTTCCCACCATGTCAGCCTCCCTGGAGGTCTGGCGAAATGACTTGATTCATAAGATTCAGATTCCTCTTTCAGAGATTTCCCTCAAGTCGTTGGAATCTCAAATCCCCTTTTTGAATCTGGCCAGGTGGGAGGGATCGGGCATTACAGTGCTGGCGGACCTATACTCTGATTTGGGTGTTAACCCCTTTAATGAAATAGTACGGGAACACCCCTCTTTAAAGGGCTGTTTCTATCAACACATCCAAATTAGTCATTTTCTGGCCTCTAAATTTCCTCCAAAGTCAAAGCCTCTGTTACCTACAACAAAAGCTTTGGTATTTAAAAAGATAATTAAATCCAAAGGTATCTCCTCGACATACAAATGGCTCAATAACCCCCCCGAAGAGAAAAAATCTCCTTATATGAATAAATGGGACGTGGAGTTGAGTGTCTCTACCTCACCTTCAAACTGGCACTCGGCATCAGCAAATATCCAAAAATATTCCAAGTGTATAAATCATCTGGAGCAACTGAAAAAAGTACACCTGCGATGGTATCGGTCCCCAGCCAACTTAGCACAGTTCCTCCCAAATTATTCGCCACATTGTTGGAAGGGCTGCCTCCAAAGGGGTACTCTTGGTCACTGCTGGTGGGCTTGTCCCAAGGTTTTCTCGTTCTGGTTGGAGGTGTTTGGCCTGATGGGTGAGCTGACAGGCAATCGTATTAATCCGAATCCGGCTCTGGCAGTGTTAAACGTGGGTATAGAGGAGTTCACTTGGGAATCCAGGGGTTTATTAGTTCACATTCTAGTAGCTGCCAGATATTGCATAAGTCTGCACTGGAAATCCCCAAAGACGCCTACATTAGTTGAACTATATAACCGAATTAATCTCCAATGCCAATACGAGTTCTGTCTGGCTCACTCCATCCGCGCCAAAAACAAAATACTTCAGATTTGGGACACGTGGTTAAACTCTGTATATGCATCCCCTGTCAGGCATCTGTTTCCAGGGCAAACTGTTGATAATTAAAAACGGGTCAAATAGGCTCAAAGTGTGTGTTACGCAGGGAGTTCACCCATACCACATGTCAATAGTCAAGGTGTTTAAATCTCTGTTGTTGTTACTGCTCGGGCTACCCCAAAACGCCATCCAATTCCCTCCCTCCCCCCTCCCTGGTTGCTTCCTTGCAACCATCCATGGTTCTCCCCCTCTCCCCCACCTCTCTCTCCCCTCCCTTTTCTTATCTTCCTTTCTTACTCTCTGGTTCTGGTTGTTTGGATCCCTCATTTTGAGGATTAAAGAGTAAATTGGTAGGTTGACTCTATACGTATTGGGTATTGATTAACCTAAAAAAGTTGCAACTTGCATCAGACATGATTGGTGGTGGTGTGACAGGAAATGTGAATCATAATCAAAGGTGATACTACCACATGTTACAGCGTTGTTTTCTTTGTGTATTATTGCCAATGATACCTGAATTTCTCCTTTTTTGTAATGTAACTTCCTACAATAAAAATTGATTGGATTAAAAAAAAAAAATATCTCTCATAGCAAAAATTAATGCGTGGCGCCCTGGACTAGCCAGGTCGTCACACGTACTACAACAACACACCGTACACCCCGAGATAGGCACATCAGTCACACACAAATCCTTGTTGCCTCCCTCCAGGGGCTGATGTCCACACCAGGTGGGGTGGAGCCAGGTGGTTGGCCCCACCCACCGAGGAGTTCACAGTCCTGGAGGCGGGAAAGGAAGTGAGTGCAGTTAGGGAGAGTGAAGTGGAAGGAGCGAGGTGGCAGTTGAGGAGCAATCTGACCGTGTCCGGGTACGTGGCCCGGGCACCAAGAGCAAGGTTGGCAGACGGTGGTGGCCGTCTGCAGGAGAGGCCGATCGACGCGGGACCATAGGACCGGGGACGGGCGGTGGCCCACCGGTACCGAACCGGGGAGCGAAGAGAAGCCAGCACAAACCAGTAGGGCCTACGGAACCCGACCAGGCTTGGAGTCGCCGTTAAACCGGTCAAATCCGTTAGCGACTGGAACCTCCGGGGTTTCCTAGCAGCAAAGACCTGATAGAAGGCAACCGTCCAAACCGAGAAGGGGAAATACAGCTACCGCCACAGCTAGAATTCCCAGGGCCAGAGCCTGCGGGCAAAAGGGGCTCCTCCGGCCCATATCCAAGCTGGGGAGCGGGTTACCGGTGGGAAGCCATCGGGACCGAAGATACACAACAGGTGCAGGGAAAGGCAGCCACCACCAACCGTCCGGGAGTAACCACAGCAGCTGGCTGCGGGACCCGTCCATCCAGCCGTTTGTTTTACCGGAGCCTCTGTATCCATTCTTGGCTGAGTGAGTACCACCGTGCCATCTGGCACCGCGCTGCCGCCGCGACCCTGCACCTCACCAACCCTGCCTCCCCCGTCACACCTCACCAGGCCCCGGGACCACCAAATCCCCCTACCCATGGAGGGGAAAGAAACATCTTGGCTGCTCCCCGTCATCGCTCCCGGGATCCCCATCCAGAGCAGCGGTGGTGCCCCAACCTCACCACAAACCGTGGGAGGCGTCACGGACCAACTCCCCAAAAACCCCAAAACCCCCCCTTTCACTCACGGGCGAGGAGCGCCGCTCGAGTCTCCGGATCCGGCCCACCGCTCGAGCCACCGAGCCGCCAGGGGCAAGCAGCAGCAGCGCCGGACCCGAGCGTTAGCAAGAGCGCAGCGGCGGCGGCCTCCTCCCCGCCCGCGACAAATGCATATTAAATAGAGGTAAAAACCCAAAGATCAAAATAACATGCTATCAAATTCCAATAATGATCATATACATATATAGGAAGTATAAGATATATCAAAGATCTCAAATATATACTTTTTCCATGGTTTAAATGCTGACAAAGTCATTCAGGGATCATATTAACATTGTTAGGTCAATAGTAGCCAGATAGACACAATACAAAGATTCAAACTCTCAGCAGTGAGTACGGAGTTAATCAGAGGTACAAATAAAGGTACAATGACCCACCAGGATCACTCCTCCACCTTAGAGGTGCAGGGTGGTGTGTCAGTGTGTAGACCGCGGGCCCCGGGACTACACCTCCCGTACCTGTGGAGGGGATCCCACCTTGCTGCCCCGCTCCATCATCCCCGGGCGCCCCATCACCAGGCAGAAGCGGTACCACCATCCCTCACCGCAACCCACGGGTGGCGTCACAGACACAACACCTCCCTTGTAAATATCCCCCCTTTCCGACGGTTGTGAGGACAGGCGGCCGTGCGAGCCCGGGTCCGGTCATCACTTGAGCCGTAGCAGCGAACCCAGATCCGAGCAGGCCCCTGTGAAGAAGCGGCAGCGGCCCCCGCCCGCAACAACTCGAACCTGGCGTCACTAACAGGATTCCTACCCCATCTGTAGATGACGTGCGCCTTGCTTTAAATTCTGTGAACTGTAAGAAAATTTTGAACTGCCGCCATCTTGCCCGCCATCTTTGGCGCCAAAACAACAGCACCATCTTCCCCGAAAAAGGCGCGAAGTTGAAGCCCCGCCCCCTGGGAACGCGGGCAGAAGCCGGTGACTCCCAAGACAGGAAGCGTAAAGGACAGTGGGTCCCGCAAGACTGCTGTCGAAAATCCAGGGGGGAGGGCAGGAAGAGCAGCATATGATCCGAGAAGATAAAGGGCAGGGACACCAGGACTTTGCCAAATACCGTTCCTGGACACAAGAGCGACAGGATGTCTCAGCGGTCCGGCAACCAGCGTGTGGAGGGTCTCGTTTCGGGGACCGCCGACTTGATTGAGGAGCAGACGGAGAAGATGTGCCAATGAATCCAGGCGGCCCAGGCTCATTTCATCCTGACAAGGTGGACGACCGAGATGAAGGGCCTGGCTGCAGCTGTCCGGGCACGCAAGATGGAGATGGCCTCGGAGGAGCGGGTAAGCAGTGACCCACGCCCCTATGTTCCAGAGGAACCGGCCGCCCCGGCTCAGGGGTCCGGCCTTCCCCCGTCCGCCACATCGCCTCCCTCGCCACCCGTGTCCGCAGCCAGTGCCCCGATCAACCCGCCACCCCAAGCTGCAGCAGCGGAACCCGTCCCATCTAAAGAGGAGGACCCGGCAATGGGGACCTCGGGCCTCGCCTGCACCACTGATCCGGCACCCGTCTTGGCCCCAAGCCAGGCCGCAACCCTGATGACATTCCATCCGGCTCCAGCAGTCCGCCCGGCCACAACAGAGATGACAACAGCTCCGGCAGTCCGCTCGGCCGCAACGGAGATGATGACGGCTCCGGCAGTCTGCCCGGCCACAACAAAGGCGGAACCCGACCGACAGTCTACCCCAGATGCAGCGCCAGCCGCTCTCAAATACCTCGTCCCGGCTGTGGAGTGCACCTGCAGAAAGGCGGAGCAGGCCACTGATCGGTGGGGCCCACGGCAGTATGAGAGGCCGGTCGTAGCCGGCGCAGAGGGCATCCGAGTGGGCCTGGCTCCTGAGCAGGAGGCGGAGCACGGAACCCGGGCCCCGCACCGGGAGCGGCAGCGGCAGCAGTAGTAGCTGACCATGGACGGCTACCCGCAAGTTAAAAGTTTAAATGTTTAAAGAATGACTGTTGAAGGACTGCACCCTTGTTAGACGTCCTCATGTTCCGTGGAGGAGGCCATCTGAACCCCAGGTGGAGGGTGGCAGGACAGTTAAAAGTTAAACAGTTTGAGATGCCCCATTTTTGTTGAACTTCTTCTTCCCTGCCTGCTAAAGATGAAGAGGTCATCAGGGGTTGGAGCCCTTGGTGGAGGATGGAGCCGGACCAGGAAAAGTAAAAGCAGCTGCACCTGCACCGCAAGCAACTGGAGAAGGGGTCTCAGGACAGTGCAGCACCGTGAGTGAAGGTGGCACTGGGGATCCATGTTGTTTGGGTGGCGGGTTGTTGTGGAGAGAAGCTGCAGCAGGAGGCTGCCTCGGCAGCGGTGTTAAAACGTTTTTGTTTCTATATACCTTCTTGTTACCTCACCACCAGGACTGCAACGCTTCTGGAGAGGTTGGTTGGAGAAGGGCCTGCGGTGGAGTCGGCCGATGCCCAGTCACTAACGAAACCGGTGGCTACCCTCCAGGCCAAGGGTTCCCGGACTATGGAACATTTGGGGTGGACTGGCGGGTGAGGGACTTTTACCCAAACATTGCGAACGTCCCCAGGAACCCGGGACGGTGTGCACTTGGGATTAGCGGTGGCACTGAGGGTGGGTTCAGGTGTTTTGGGTAGCGGGTGAAAATGGGAAAAGTAGATGCATGTTTTTGTTTATTGCAACGTTCAAGTAATGTGCCTCCCGTAAGGGATGAACGTTTTTATAATGTTTTATATATACACTTGTAATTCTTTTCCTATTTTCAGTTGCTGAAAAAATAAACGTCAGTGGTCGGACAGCCCGTGGACCGGCTGTATTCAACCAAAGGGGAGTGTCACGCCCTGGCAAAACCAGGTAGTCACAAAAGAGTACATCCTCCTTGTTACCACCAAAACCCCACACTTAAGCGGGCTTTACACACAGCGACATCGCTAACAATGTTGCTGGTGAAAGCACCCGCCCCCGTCGGTTGTGCGTCACGGGCAAATCGCTGCCCGTGGAGCACAACATCGCTAGGAACAGTCACACATACTTACCTGCCTAGCGACGTAGCTGTGGCCGGCGAACCGCCTCCTTTCTAAGGGGGTGGTTCATTCGGCGTCACAGCGACGTCACTAAGCGGCCGCCCAATAGAAGCGGAGGGGCGGAGATGAGCGGGCCGAACATCCCGCCCACCTCCGTCCCTCCTCATTGCGGGCGGCCGCAGATAAGGTGTTGTTCCTTGTTCCTGCGGTGTCACACATAGCGATGTGAACGACGAACAACCTGCGTCCTGCAGCAGCAACGATAATCGGGATAGGAACGACTGTACAACGATCAACGATTTGGTAAGTAATTTTGATCGTTAACAGGTCGTTCCTGCGTTTCACACGCAACGACATCGCTAACGAGGCCGGATGTGCGTAACGAATTCCGTGACTCCCAACGACATCTCGTTAGCGATGTCGTTGCGTGTAAAGCCAGCTTTAGGCAAACACACAGCCATTAAACCCTAGCCACCCCCTCCTGACAATAAGGACACACCAGTGGGTGGGATCAGGTGGTTGAGAACGCCCACCTAGGGGGCCTGAGGTGTCAGAGGCGGGAACACAACAGTTCAAGTTGAAGTCTGAGTGAGACAAGAGTGGACAGTTGAAGCTGACAGTGGTAGTGGAGTGGAAGTCAAGTGCAGACTGTGCAGTGTAGTCAGGGGTAGGAGCCCTTGGACTACCCGACTAGGTAGCAGACGGTGAACAGGGCCACAGGCGACGGAGATCCGGTCGCGGGAAACCTTAAGTGGATCGGGGCAGGGTTGTAGCCCGCCGGTGCCGACAGCGGGAATCCGGTCCGGAGGCCGTGCACAGTCGGGGTGCCTGAACCCTAGGGCGAGGAAGGTTCCAAGCCCCTCTCCAATTAACCAGCCGGGGACAAGGTTCCAGACTTTGTCCCATTAACTGCCCAGATACAGCGAAACGGAAGCCCAACACGGGGGATAGGGTGTCCGCCAGAACCCACTGAGATCCCAAGGGTCAGCTTTCGCTGGCCACAGCTCCCAACACACACAAAACCGGAGTGGACTTTTCCATTACAAGTGAAGTCGTCCAATAGGAAAGACAAACACAAAGTGCAGGAAGAAGGGAAACCTTTTCACTAACCTGGGTGCGAGACCCGAATGCACCCTCCAAATGCAGCCGGCCACTGACAACTTGGTTTACTACTGGACTTGTGTGAAATTACTGAACTGCGAGTACACCATTGTCCCCCGGTCCAGCAGCCATCACTCCCGTGTTCCGACCGCGGGCCCCGGGACTACACCTCCCCTACCCGTGGAGGGGATCCCACCTTTCTGCCCCGCTCCATCAGCCCCGGGCGCCACATCACCAGGCAGCGGCGGTGCCACCATCCCTCACTGCAACCCACAGGTGGCGTCACAGACACAACACCTCCCTTGTAAATATCCCCCCTTTCCGATGCTTGTGAGGACAGGCGGCTGCTCGAGCCCGGGTCCGGTCACCACTCGAGCCGTAGCAGCGAACCCGGATCCAAGAAGGCCCCCGAGAAGGAGCGTCAGTGGCCCCCGCCTGCAACATTGTCGCCATCTTTAATTATGAAAAACTGGCTGCGCCATCATTGTGCCCAAAAGAGAGCGAAACTGCAAAAGCGCGCAAATAGAAGCACCGCCCACGAGTCCTGAGAGTGTGGGCGGAAGTCGGCAGTAACCGGACCCGGAAGCTCCCAGTGTGCCCCAGTCCCCGCGAGAGTGGTGAGAAATGACCGAGTGGGAACAAAGGATGCAGGCACCGGACGACGGGAACGCTGCGGGGCCTTCCAAGGCTGTGCAAGGCAATGACAACGAGGTGGGACCTGCTCCGGTAGAACAAGAACAACAACAACAGAAAAGTGACTGCAGCTCTGGAGGTGACTGGAGCATAAGAAAGGATGTAACAGCAGAATAGTGACTACAGCTCTGGAGGTAACTGGAGGATAAGATCTGATGTAGCAGCAGAAAAGTGATTGCAGCTCTGTAAGTGGCTCAGCAGAATAGTGACTGCAGCTTTGGAGGTAACAGAAGGCTAAGGCATGATGTAACATCAGAATAGTGACTGCAGCTCTAGAGGTGACTGGAGGATAACACCCAATGTAACAGTCGAATAGTAACTGCAACTTTAAAGGTGACTGGAGGATGAGACATGATGTAACGGTAGAATAGTGACTGCAGCTCTAGAGGTGACTGGAGGATAAGACATGATGGAACATAAGAATAGTGACTGCAGCTCTGGAGGTGACTAGAGGATAGGTCATAACATAAATGTAGAATAGTGTCTGCAGCTCTGGAAGTGATTAGAGGTTAAGACAAAATGTAAGCGTAGAATAGTAACTATAGCTCTTGAGGTGACTGGAGGTTTATACTTTATTTAACAGCAGAATAGTGACTAAAGCTCTGAAGGACACTGGAAGATAAGTCATGACATAACTGGAGAGTAGTGCCTGCAGCTCTGGAAGTGACTAAAGATAAGATATGATTCAACAGCAGAATAGTGACTACAGCTCTGGAGGTAACAGAAAGCTAACACATGATGTAACATCAGAACAGTGACTGCAGCTTTGGAGGTGACTGGAGGATAAGACACAATGTAACAGTAGAATAGTGACGGCAGCTTTAAAGGTGACTGGAGGATGAGACATGATATTACGGTAGAATAGTGACTGCAGCTCTGAAGGTGACAGGAGGATAAGACACAATGTAACAGCAGAATAATGACTGCAGCTATGGAAGTGACTGGAGGATAAAAGACGATTTAACAGCAGAATAGTGACTGCAGCTCTGGAGGTGACTGGAGGATAAGAAAAGATGTAACAGCACAACATTGACTGCAGCTTTGGAGGTGACAGAAGGCTAAGAAATGATGTAATACCAGAATAGTGACTGCAGCTCTGGAGGTGACTGGGGGATAAGTCATAAAATAGTGTCTGCAGCTCTAAAAGTGACTGGAGGATAAAACACGATGTCAAAGCAGAATAGTCAGTGCAGTTCTGGAAGTGACTGGAGGATAAGACACAATGTAACAGTAGAATAGTGACTGCAGCTGTGGAGGTGACTGGAGGTTAATAATTTATGTAACAGTAGAAAAGTGTCTGCAGCTCTGGAAGTCACTGGAGGATAAGACACGAAGTAACAGCAGAATAGTGACTGCAGCTTTGGAGGTGACTGGAGGATAAGACACGATGTAACAGCTGAATAGTGACTGCAGCTCTGGAGGTGACTTGAGGGTAAGACAAGATGTAACAGCAGAAAAGTGACTGCAGCTCTGAAGGTGACTTCAGCATAAGACACAATGTAAGAGCACAATAGTAACTGAATCTCTGGAGAAGACTGGAGGATAATATAAGAAGTAACAGCAGACTAGTGAGTACAGCTCTGGAGGTGACTGGAGGATAAGTCATAACATAACTGTAGAATACTGTCTGCAGCTGTGGAGGTGACTGGAGAATAAGATATGAAGTAGCAGCAGAATAGTGATTGCAGCTCTGGAGGTGACTGTAGGATAAAGTATGATATAACAGCAAAATAGCGACTACATCTCTGGAGGTGACTGGAGGATAAGTCATAACATAAGTGTAGAATAGTGTCTGTACCTCTGGAGGATACGATGAGATGTAATAGCAGAATAGTATCTGCAACTCTGGAGGTGACTGGAGGATAAGATCTGATGTATTAGCAGAATAGTAACTGCAGCTCTGGAGGTAAATGGAGGATAAGACAAGATATTACAGAAGAATAGTGTCAGCAGCTTTAGAGGTGACTGAAGGATGAGACAGAATGTAACAGCAGAATAGTAAATGCAGCTCTGGAGGTTCAAGCTTTATGTAATAGTTGAATAGTGACTGCATTTCTGGAGCTGACTGGATGATAAGACACAATGTAACAGTAGAGTAGTGACTGCAGCTGTGGAGGTGACTGGAGATGAATAAGTTATGCAACAGGAGAAAAGTGACTGCAGCTATGGAGGTCACTGGAGGATAAGAGATGAAGTAACAGCAGAATAGTGACTGCAGGTCTGGAGGTGACTGGAGGATAAGATGTGATATAACAGCAAAATAGTGACTACAGCTGTGGAGGTGACTGGAGGATAAGTCATAAGTTAACTGTAGAATAGTGTCTGTGGCACTGGAGGATAAAATCTGACGTAATAACAGAATAGTGTCTGCAGCTCTGGAGATGACTGGAGGATAAAACACGATGTAACAGCAGAATAGTGACTGCAGCCCTGGAGGTAACAGAAGGCTAAAGGGTGCTTTACACGCTGCGATATCGGTAATGATATATCGTCGGGGTCACGTCGTTAGTGACGAACATCCTGCGCCGTTAGCGACATCGCAGCGTGTGACACCAAGGAGCAACGATCAACGAGCACAAAAACGTGAAAAATCGTTGCTCGTTGACACGTCGTTTCCTTAATATTGTTGCTGCTGCAGGTATGATGTTGTTCGTCGCTCCTGCGGCATCACACATCGCTATGTGTGACACCGCAGGAACGACGGACATCTCCTTACCTGCCTCCACCGGCAATGAGGAAGGAAGGTAATGGGCGGCATTTTCCGGCCGCTCATCTCTGCCCTTCCTCTGCTATTGGGCGGCCGCTTAGTAACGACGCAGTAACGTCGCTATGACGCCGAACGCACCTCCCCCTTGAAGGAGGGATTGTTTGGCGGTCACAGCGACGTCGCTGACAAGGTATGTGCGTGTGACGCTGCCATAGCGATGATGTTCGCTATGGCAGCGAACACTAAATGTCGCACGTACAACGGGGGCGGGTGCTATCGCTAGCGATGTCGCAGCGTGTAAAGCACCCTTTAGACATGATGTAACATGAGAACAGTGACTGCAGCTCTGGAGGTGACTGGAGGATAAGACACAATGTAACAGTAGGATAGTGACCGCAGCTTTAAAGGTGACTGGCGGATGAGACAGGATGTAACGGTAGACGCAGCTCTGGAGGTGACTTGAACATAAGACAAGATGTAACAGCACAATGGTGACTGAAGCGCTGGAGATATTTAGCTATTGAATTGATCAATGCAACAGAGCCCCAACACCTCGTCACGGTATTTTCTTACGTTGGGGTCCCTAGCTAATGTGTGTCCTCACTTGCAGTTAAAAAACTTACCGTGTATGGGAAGTATCAGCAGAATAGAGAGTGCAGCTCTGGAAGTGACTGGAGGATAAGACACGATGTAACAGCAGAATAGTGACTGCTCCTCTGGAGGGGACTGGAAAAAAAGATATGATGTAGCAGCAGAAAAGTGATTGCAGCTCTGGAGGTGACTGGAGCATAACACAAGATGTAACAGCAGACTAGTGACTACAGCTCTGGAGGTGACTGGAGCATGAGACAGGATGTAACAGCAGAATAGTGACTACAGCTCTGGAGGTGACTGGAGCATAAGTCATAATATAATTGTAGAAGAGTGTCTGTAGCTCTGGAGGTGACTGGATGATAAGATCTGATGCAATAGCATAATTGTGACTGCAGCTCTGGAGGTGACTGGAGGATAAAATATATCATAACAGTAGAATAGTGACTACAGCAGCTGTGGAGGTGACTGGGGGTTAATACTTTATGTAACTGTAGAAACGTGACTGCAGCTCTGGAGATGACTAGAGGATTAGACATAATGGAACAGCAGAATTTAGAGGTGACTGAAGGATAAGACAGGATGTAACAGCAGAATAGTGACTACAGCTCTGGAGGTGACTAGAGATTCATGTTTTACGTAATAGTAGAATAGTCACTGCAGCTCTGAAGCTGACTGGAGGATAAAATATAACATAACAGCAGAATAGTGGCTGCAGGTCTGGAGGTGACTGGAGGATAAGACGTAATGTAACAGCAGAATAGTGACTACAGCTCTGGAGTTGACTGGAGGATAAGTCATGTGTCTGCAGCTCTGAAAGTTACTGAAGGATAAGATCTGATTCAACAGCAGAATAGTGACTGAAGCTCTAGAGGTTAGTTGAGGGTAGGGTAATACAAGATGTAACAGCAGTGACTGAAACTCTGCAGATGACTGCAGGAAAAGACATTACAAAAAAGCAGAATAGTGTTTGCAGCTCTGGAGGTGACAGGAGGATTATAGACAATGTAACAGCAGAATAGTGAGTGCAACTCTGGAGGTGACTGAAGGAGAACATATGATTTAACAGCAGAATAGTGTCCGCAGCTTTAGAGGTGACTGGAGGATGAGACATGATGTAACAGCAAAATAGTGACCACAGCTCTGGAGGTAACAAAAGAATAATACACAATGTTACATCAGAATAGGGACTGCAGCTCTGCAGGTGACTGGAGGATAAAATTTAACATAACAGTAGAATAGTGACTGCAGGTCTGGAAGTGACTGGAGGATGAGGCTATGTCAGCACGCTGCGTTCCTGGTTTGACAAAAAAAATGCACCCTCTGGCAGGCTTTGACAACTGTAAACACTGCGTTTCACAAAATTAACGCATGCGTTTTTGATGCGTTTTTGTCAGTGCGTTTTTTAAAGAAGTGAAATATGATAGGATAGGATAATTTATAGCTAGCTAGCATAGATAGATAGAAAAAATAGATAGATAGAAAGAACATATAGAATAGATAGAAAGAACAGGTTGAATAGATAGCAAGAAATAACAGAAAAGCTTGATAGAGGGATAGCTAGCTTAGCCAGCTGTTTTTTTAATTTTTTGGGAAAATAAAATGACGTGGGGTTCCATCCATTTTTCTAAAACCAGCCAAGGTGCAGCAGACAACTGGGAGCTAATATTATTAGGGTGGGAAGGGCCATCGTTACGTGGCCCCTTCCAGTCTAAAAATAGGAGCCCACAGCCACCCCAGAAGTGGCGCTTCCATAAGGTGTGCCAATTCTGGCGCTGGACCTGACTCTTCCCGTTGCCCTGGTGCGGTGGCAATCGGGGCAAGAAGGAGTTAATGGCAGCCCACAGAGGCCACTAAGTCCTAGATTAGTGATAGCAGTCATCTATGAGACCCCGTCCCCATCACTAATCTGTAAGTGAAAGTAAAGTTAACAAGCATGGTGGAGGAGTTGGTTTGCTCCTGTCCGACCAATGCTACTTTGCACCAATTCCACTGCCACCCACTGTTACTCTCCCCTCTTTCGAGGTGCACTTTGTTCGCATCATCCCCCTCCAACCTTCAACTGGCTGTCATTTACCGCCCTCCAGGGCCAGCCACCGCCTTTTTGGACCATTTCACCACCTGGCTACTACATTTCCTTTCCACCAATATCCACACCATCATCATGGGTGACTTTAACATCCCCATTGACACTTCCCACTCATCTGTCTCTAAACTTCTAACACTTACTTCCTCCTTCGGCCTCACCCAACGTTCCTCTGCAGCTACTCACAAAGATGGCCACACACTCGACCTAATCTTCACTCGCCTCTGTTCCCTATCTAACCTCTCTAAGGGGTACTTTACACGCTGCGACATCGCTGCCGATATATCGTCGGGTCCCATCGTTAGTGACGCACATCCGGCGCCGGTAGCGATATCGCAACATGTAAAACAAATGAGCGACGATCAACGAATGCAAAAAGTGCAAAATCGTTGCTCGTTGACACGTCGTTCATTTCCATAATATCAGTGCTGCTGCAGGTACGATGTTCTTTGTTGTTCTTGCGGCAGCACACATCGCTATGTGTGACGCCGCTGGAACGGCAAACATCTCCTTACCTCCGTCCACCGGAAAAGGAGGAAGGAAGGAGGTGGGCGGCATGTTCCGGCCGCTCATCTCCTCCCCTCCTTTTCTATTGGGCGGCGGTTCAGTGACGCTGCTGTGACGTCGCTGTGACGCTGAACGAACCGCCCCCTTAGAAAGGAGGCAGTTCGCCGGTCACAGTGACATCGTAGAGCAGGTATGTGCGTGTGACGCTGCTGTAGCGATAATGTCCTCTACGGCAGCTATCACCACATATTGGCCGTGCGACGGGGGCGGGTGCTAGCGCGCTGGACATCGCTAGCAAATGCTCCAAGTACGCAACCCCCCTCCACAAACTTTCACACCCTCGTAGAAATATCAAACACTTTGATTTACACTCCCTTTCTCAGTCCCTTCTCCCTCTTGCAGACATTGCTTCTCTACAAGATGCAGATGCTGCTGCCACTTTATATAACACCACCATCTCTGCAGCTCTTGAATTGGCCGCCCCCTCACACACACCAAAACCTGTACAATCAACAGGCAACCGTGGCACACGAGTCAGACAAAAGAATTGAGACGGGCTTCCAGAATCGCTGAGCACAGATGGAAGAGGTCTCATTCCGCTGAGCACTTTGTCACATACAAACAGCCCTCACCACTTTCAAGTCTGCACTCACTACTGCAAAACAAACCTACTTCTCATCTCTCATATCCTCTCTATCTCACAACCCTTTTAACTCTCTCCTCCATCCCCCGCCACAACCTCCCTCTCCTCTCATCTCAGCTGAAAACTTTGCCTCTTTCTTCAAGCATATTGACAATTATCAGAGAAAGCTTTGGCCCACCACAGCCCCTCCTCACAACTACTCTGCCTTCTTCCTCCAAATCCAGCTTCTCCACCATGACAGAAGATCATCTTTCCACTAGACTCTGAAGATCACATCTCACCACCTGTCCGCTTGATCCACTCCCATCCCACCTCATCCCCAATCTCATCACAGTCTCCATCCCAACCCTAACCCATCTCTTCAACCTATCACTAACAACTGGTGTATTCCCTTCATGCTTTAAACATGCCTCCATTACACCCATCCTCAAAAAGCCCTCCCTTGACCCTTCCTCTGTGTCAAACTATAGCCCCATATCACTTCTCCCCTATGCCTCAAAACTACTGGAACAGCAGGTCCATCTTGAATTTACCTCATACCTCGCTTCCTGCTCCCTCTTTGATCAGCTACAATCTGGCTTCCGACCGCATCATTCCACTAAAACTGCCCTAACTAAAGTCACTAATGACCAAAGCCAAGTGACACTCCTCTGTCCTCCTCCTCCTGGACCTGTCCTCTACCTTTGACACAGTAGACTATTCCCTTCTACTACAAATTCTCTCATCTCTGGGCATCACAGACTTGGCCCTATCCTGGATCTCCTCATACTTAACCGACTGAACTTTCAGCATCTCCCACTCTCATACCACTTCCTCATCCCGCCCCCTATCTGTTGGGGTCCCCCAAGGTTCAGTTCTAGGACCCCTGCTGTTCTCCATCTACACCTTCAGCCTGGGACAACTCATAGAGTCCCATGGCTTTCAGTATCACCTCTACGCTGATGATACGCAGATCTACCTCTCTGGACCTGACATCACCTCCCTACTAACCAGAATCCCACAATGTCTGTCTGCTATTTCATCATTTTTCTCTGCTCGATTCCTAAAACTGAACATAGACAAAACGAAACTCATTATCTTTCCTCCTCCCCCCACCTGATGCATCCATCAATGTCAATGGCTGCTCACTTTCCCCAGTCCCACGTGCTCGCTGCTTAGGAGTAACTCTAGACTCTGCTCTCTCTTTCAAGCCACACATCCAAGCCCTCTCCATCTCCTGCCACCTCCAACTCAAAAACATTTCCGTGATCCGTGCATTCCTTACCCATGAAGCTGCAAAAACCCTAGTGCATGCCCTTATTTTCTCCCGCCTGGATTATTGCAACCTCCTGCTCTGTGGCCTCCCCTCTAACAGTCTTGCACCCCTAAAATCTATTCTAAACTATGACTCCCGACTAATCCACCTGTCCCCCCGCTACTCCCCGACCTACACGTAACCTTCGATCCTCACAAGATCTCCTTCTCTACTCCCCTGTCATCTCCTCTTCCCACCATCGCATCCAAGATTTCTCACGTGCATTCCCCATACTCTGGAATGCTCTGCCACAACATATCAGACTCTCGCCTACCTTGACAAGCTTCAAAAGAAACCTGAAGACCCACCTCTTCTGACAAGCCTACAACCTGCCGTAACCCTCAGTCTCATACAGCGCCACACGACCAGCTCTACCCTCACCTACTGTATCCTCACCCATCCCTTGTAGACTGTGAGCCCTTGCGGGCAGGGACCTCCATCCTCCTGTACCAGTCTGTGCCTTGTATTGTTTATGATTATTGTACTTGTCCCTATTTTGTATACCCCTTTCACATGTAAAGCGCCATGGAATAAATGGCGCTATAGTAATAAATAATAATAATAATAATAATAAATAAACACAAACACCCCAAAATCCTTTATTTGAAATAAAAGACCAAAAAGCGCCCTTTTTCACCACTTTATTAACCTCCCAAACACCCCTCCAGGCCGACGTAATCCACACGAGGTCCCACGATGTTTCCAGCACTGCTACATCCCTGTCCTGTTACAGCGAGCACCATAGCCTGCTAACAGCAAACAGTGGCGCGATGAGAATGAGCTCTGACATCAGTGCTGCGACACAGGGAGTAGTGCGGGGCCCGCAGCTGTGACGTCAGAGGTTCACCCGAGTTCATTCACATAGTGCGGCTGTCTCTGTGTTGTGACCTGATTTGCGGTCACAGGTGAAGAACTCCAGCTGTGATCGGAAATCACCAGAGTGACAGCACAGCAGATTGCGCTGCTCACTTCAGTCACTCGGTTGATTTGATGTCACAGGAGGACTCCAGCCGTGGCCGCGGGTAACCTGAGTGACGTCACCGCTGATAGAGCGACTCACTTCAGTTGCTGGATGGAGCCCGCAGTGAGCAGTTTTGTTCTATGGTGCTCGCTGTGAGTGACAGATGAAGCAGAAGTGGAAGTGTCGTGGGATCTTGTGTGGATTACATCGGACCTAGAGGGGTGTTTGGGAGGTTTAAAAGTGGTGAAAAAGGGTGGCTTTTTTTGTCTTTTATTTCAAATAAAGGAATTTTTGGTGGTCGTATTTATTTACTTTCACTTACAGCTTAGTAATGAGGGGGTGTCTCATAGACGCCTGCCATAACTAAGCTAGGACTTAACGGCAGCTATGGGCTGCTATTAACTTCTTATTACCTCGATTGCCACCACACGAGCATTCGGGATGAGCCCGGTAAAGTCCAGGGACTGTCACATCTAATGGATGCGGCAATTCCGAGTGGCTGCTGGCTGATATTATTAGGCTGGGGGGCTTCCAATAACGTGGGTCTCTCCAGCCTGAGAATACCAGCCCCCAGCTGTGAGGCTTTATCTTGGCTGGGTATCAAAATTAAGGGGGAACGCAGGCCGTTTTTTTTAAATTATTTATTTTACTGTAGGATATAGACCCGCCAACCAGCGGTTGTGATTGGTTGCAGTCAGGCAGTTGTCACTCAGCGTGGGGGTGCTTCTGACTGCAACCAATCATAGGTGCTGGTGGGCAGGGAAGCAGTGAATATGAAATAAGCCTAATGAGCTGGTGCAGTGAATACGAAATGAGGCTAATGAGAAGCCGCCACATTCAGTAGCAGGAGAGGCCATGGGAGCAGTGTAAACGTTGTGCTGGTGATTGGTGAGTATGAGGCAAAGAGAGACAGAGAGAGAGAGAGTGAGAATGGAGAAAAGTTGGTGACCTACGTTTTGGTTGACAAAAATGCATCCAAAAATCAACCAAAACGTGGTGCAAACGCACAACTAACATTTTGGTTGCATTTTGACACACCTCATTCATTTAAATGGGTGACAAAATGTGACCAAAACGCAATAAAGAAGTGACATGCTGCTTTTTTTAGGCAAAGATTTTGACAAATATTTGACAAACAAAACAATGCCTAAAAAAAAGCAACATGCGCATGGAAATTCTGACTTTTCTGTGGAAGCAAAAGCATGCAGTTTGTCACTGACACAGTGCAGTTTAACCCCTTCACGACCTTGGACGGATCTATCCGTCATAGATCGTGTCCCGTTAAGCCCCGCCCCCTGCCGCGGGCAGGCGGCGTGGATCGGCACACATATCAGCTGTTTTCAACAGCTGACATGTGTGCCTGCTAGCCGCGGGTGGAATCGCTTCCACCCGCGGCCATTAACCCCTTAAATCTTGCTGCCAAAGTCTGGCAGCAAGATTTAAATGCGCGCGGCCATGTTTGTTACTCACCGCCGCCCCCACCGGAAGTCACGTGTGTTATCACGTGACTATCGATGGTTGCCATCGTAGCACAGGGTCATGTGATGACGCCTGCTGCTATGATCTTTCACTTTCATTTTCCCTCGGCCGAGAGCAGAGGGAAAACCAAAGTGAGTGAATCTGCTGATTACAGCGGTATTGCTGTGATCAGCAGATAGCGATCAGCGATCGGATTGCTGATTGCTATAGCCCCCTAGGGGGACTAGTAAAATAAAAAAAAAAAGTAAAAAAAAAAGTTTTAAAAAATAAAAAAAAAAACAAAAAACCTAAAAGTTCAAATCACCCCCCTTTCCCCCCATTGAAAATTAAAGGGTTAAAAAATAAATAAATATACACATATTTGGTATCGCCGCGTTCAGAAATGCCCGATCTATCAAAATATAAAATCAATTATTCTGATTGGTAAACGGCGTAGTGGCAAAAAAATTCCAAACGCCAAAATTACGTTTTTTGGTCGCCGCAAGTTTTGCGCAAAATGCAATAACAGGCGATCAAAACGTAGCATCTGCGCAAAAATGGTACCATTATAAACGTCAGCTCGAGACGCAAAAAATAAGCCATCACTGAGCCATTGATCCCAAAAAATAAGAACTCTACGTGTTTCGGAAAATGGCGCAAAACGTGCGCCACTTTTATTGGACAAACTTGTGAATTTTTTTTAACCCCTTAGATACAAGTAAACCTATCCATGTTTGGTGTCTACAAACTCGCACCGACCTGAGGCATCACACCCAGACATCAGTTTTACCATATAGTGAACACCGTGAATAAAATATCCCAAAAACTATTGTACGATCCCACTTTTTTTGCAATTTTTCCGCACTTGGAATTTTTTTGCCGTTTTCCAGTACACTATATGGTAAAACTTATGATTTCATTTAAAAGTACAACTCGTCCCGCAAAAAACAAGCCCTCATATGGCAAGATTGACGGAATAATAAAAAAGTTACAGCTCTTGGAAGAAAAGGAGCAAAAAACAAAAACGCAAAAACGGAAAGTGCCCGGGGGCTGAAGGGGTTAAAAAGCAACCAATACACAAGAAAAAAACGCAACTGTAGAATAGTGACTGCAGCTCTGGAAGTGACTGGAGGATAAGGCTATATTCACACGCTGCATCTTTTACTGCATTTTTCGTGCATTTTTGACGTCACAAAGATGCACCTAAATGCATGCATTTCCTTCTCCCAGCAAAGTCTATGAGATTTCTATTTTGCTGTCTGCACAGTGCATCTTTTTTTGACTGCATCTTAGCTACGTTTTTGAAGACGCAGCCAAGATGCAGCATGTCAATTCTTTTTGCATCTTGTCCCTGCGTTTCAGAGGACTGGCAGAATAATCCCCCACTGACTCGAGGTCGGTGGGGGATTGATCTCTGGTATGTGGCTAGATGTCAATTCCCATAAAGACAATGGGGTCCAGAATTTGGGGCAAAGGGGTAGGAACAAGCAATTCACACTTACCAAATCACCGATGCGACTATCACACTGCTCCCATGGCTGGTCATTCACTTCCCGGGCAGCTCATTACCTTCATTGAATATGCACTGCTTCCCCCGCCCACTGGTGGCTGTGACTGGTTGCAGTGAGATGCACTTCCAAGCTGAGTGACAGTTGTCTGACTGCAACCAATCACAGACGCCAGTGGGCGGGTCTATATCACACAGTACAATAAATAAATAATTTAAAAAAATGGCATTTGGCCCCCCCCAAATTTGATATCAGCCAAGATAAAGCCTCACAGCTGAGGGCTGGTATTCTCAGGCTGGGGAGACCCACATTATTGGGAGCCCCCAGCCTAAAAATATCAGCCAGCAGCCGCCCGGAATTGCCGCATCCATTAGATGCGAGAGTCATGGGACTTTACCTGGCTCATCCCGATTTTCCTGATGCGGTGGCAATCAGAGTAATAAGGAGTTAATGCAGCCCATAGCTGCCACGAAGTCCTAGATTAGTCACGGAAGGCGCCTACCCAAGACACCCTGCATCACTAATCTGTAACTGAAATGAAATAAACATAAACAACGAAATAATGCTTTATTTGGAATAAAAGACAAAACACCACTCTCTTTCACCACTTTATTAACCCCAACACAACCCTCCAGGTCCGACGTAATCCACACAAGGTCCTATGACGATTTCAGCACTAGTACATATCTGAAGCTCACAGCGAGTGCCATACAACAGGACTGCCTGCTGTGAAGTTCAGTCTGCAACTGAAGTGAGCCATGCACTCAGCGGTGACGTCACTCATGTTAGCTGTGGCAACAGCATGGCCACAGCCTAAACCTGTGACAGCAAATCACTTGAGTGACGTCCCAGTGATTGCGCTGCTCACTTCAATAACTTGGGTGATTTGCTATCATAGGTGGAGGACTCCAGCTGCGGACGTGGGTAACCTGAGTGAAGTCACCGCTGATCATGCGGCTCACTTCACTTGCTGAGTGGAGCTCACAGCGGGCAGTCATGTTGCATGGCGCTCGCTGTGAGCATCAGATGTAGCAGCACTGGAAGCATTGTGAGACCTCTTGTGGATTACGTCAGACCTGGAGAGTTGTTTGGGGGGTTAATAAAGTGGTTAAAGAGGGCGCTTTTTTGTCTTTTCTTTCAAATAAAGGATTTTTTTGGGCTGTTTGTGTTTATTTACTTTCACTTACAGATTAGTGATGGGGCGGGGTCTCATAGCCGACTGCCATCACTAATCCAGTGGCTGCTGTGGGCTGCCATTAACTCCTTATTACCTTGATAGCCACCGCACCAGGGCAACGGAAGAGCCAAGTCCAGCTCCAGAATTGGTGCATCTCATGGAAGCGCCACTTCTGGGGTGGCTGTGGGCTGCTATTGTTAGGCTGGAAAGGGGCCAAATAACTATGACCCTTTCTACCCTAATAATATTAGCCCCCAGTTGTCTGCTGCTCCTTGGCTGGTTTTAGAAAAATGGGGGTGACCCCACATCATTTTTTTAAAAAAAATAAATCAAATAATTAAAAAAAAAAAAAAGTGAGGGATCTATATTTTTCCTAACCAAGGTTTTCCAAACAGCTGATGGTTGCAAAACGCAGCAGCTGCTGTTCTTGTGCTGCACATGAAAAATGGGGGGGAACCCAACGTCATTTTTTTAACTAAATTACAAAAAAAAACAAAAAAAAAAACAGCTGGCCAAAATAGCTATCCCTTAAGCTATTAAGCTATTCTGTTATTTATTTCTATCTATTCTATATGTTCTTTCTTATTATCTATTCTATATGTTCTTTCTGTTATCTATCTCTCTATTATCTGTTTTCTATTATGTATCTAAAAAAAACAACCCGATTCACACAGAATAGCTATAGACAATGATAAAATACATAATTTTATTAATTCAACATTAAAAAACCAAAAGACAGATAGAGGGGTAGATAGATAGGTAGATAGATAGAGGGATAGATAGATAGATAATAGATAGATAGATGAAAGATAGATAATAGATAGATAGATGAAAGATAGATAATAGATAGATAGATGAAAGATAGATAATAGATAGATAGATAATAGATAGATGAAAGATAGAGAGATAGATAGATAATAGATAGAGGGATAGATAGATAGATAATAGATAGATAGATGAAAGATAGATAATAGATAGATAGATGAAAGATAGATAATAGATAGATAGATGAAAGATAGATAATAGATAGATAGATGAAAGATAGATAATAGATAGAGAGATAGATAGATAATAGATAGAGAGATAGATAGATAGAGGGATAGATAGAGGGATATCTAATAGATAGATAGATAATAGATAGATGAAAGATAGATAATAGATAGATGATAGATAGATAGAGGGATAGATAATAGATAAAAGAGGGATAGATGATAGATAGATAATAGATAATAGACAGAAGACAGCTAGATATTGCATATTACACTCGCTGCAGCGAGGCCCCTTTAACGCTGTGAACTTTCTATGACCTTTTTTTAAACCTGTTGTCAGGCCCATGACGTGTTCAGGGATAATCGCCAAACAGTTTCTGATTGGAGGTCACCGTTGGCGCGAACCGCAGGTCCTATATAAAGGCCGAGCTGACTGATAGGCCCTTGTGGGTTGTAGTTGGAGCGAGGAGAAGTCGGTGTTGTGCAGTTACGTTCTTGGATCTGAGGAGTTATCGTTCGTTCATCGGAGAATTTATCGTTCGTGGATCGGAGGAGTAATATGATGGAGAGGGGATTTCCAGACAGCGTTATGGAGAAAGAAATGAGGAAGATCGGCCGCCCTGGGGGCAGAGAGGACGGGAGTTCTGGTGGCGCGAGGTGTGGACCCCTGCTGGAGCGGAGCGGTGAGTAATGTCTTCTGTGTCGTGCTGTCTGTCCCGTCACTAGATGTGATCGTGTAAATCAGCGGTCTCAAACACGCGGCCCCCAGGCCCGTGCCCCTGTAGCATCGCGGCCGGTGCAGGGGCCGCAGTCACTGTCTGCGCTTTGTTAGATGAGTGTTTTGCCGGCGGCGCTGATATCTGAGTCACGGACTCTGCGCTCTCGCGCCGGCAAAACAATCATCTGACATAAGTCACTGACAGTGGCTGCGACCCCTGCACCGGCCGCGATGCTACAGGGGCACGGGCCTGGGGAGCCGCACGAAGCAGAGATGAGGCAGCCGAGGGAGCGCGGGACAGGTGAGAAGAATGGTGTGTGTGTGTGTGTGTATATGTGTGTATATGTGTGTGTGTGTGCGGGAAGGCACATTAACCCCTAAGCGACCTATGACGTACTGGGTACGTCATGGCTCCTTGGTACTTAAGGACCCATGACGTATCCAGTATGTCATGGCGAGATCGCGGCCCCGGTGGCTGCGATCACTTTGCATTGCAAATACCTTAGATTCGGGGAGGAGGGGAAATCAAGAGGGGTGGTTTCTCCTCCCCGGACCTATGGACGCCGGATGCGTTTTTTTGCACTGCGCCGGTTTGAGCAGTGCGGCTCAATCCAGCTCAAAAACCTATGCAACGGATGCGGTGAAAAAACGGATCCGTTACATAAGTTTTTCCATGCGGCCCTTCCGGTTTCTCACGGATGCGGCTTGATACTGAGCATGCGCAGTGCAAAAAAAACGCATCCGGCGTCCACAGGCATGCATTGTAAATGCGTTTTTTTCGCCACACAAAAAAGTGCCAGGCAACGTTCCATCTGGCGACGCATCGGCTAAATATGCCACATCCGGCAAAAAACGGTCACAATGCAAGGCCATGCGGCACAATACGGCGCTAATGCAAGTCTATGCGGGAAAAAATGCAACCGGCGGCAAAAAAAAAACCCGTTGCATTTTTCTGCAGAGCGCCGTATTGTGCCGCAGAGCAAAAACCGGATGTGTCAGTTTTTTGCAATCGGACACAATCCAGTTTATTAATTAGCAAACTTGTCCCAACTAAAGGCCCCGTCACACTAAGCAACATCGCTAGCAACATCGCTGCTAAGGAACAACTTTTGTGACGTTGCTAGCGATGTTGCTGTGTGTGACATCCAGCAACAACCTGGCCCCTGCTGTGAGGTCGTTGGTTGTTGCTGAATGTCCTGGGCCATTTTTTAGTTGTTGCTGTCCTGCTGTGAAGCGCAGATCGCTGTGTGTGACAGCGAGACAGCAACAACTAAATGTGCAGGCAGCAGGAGCCGGCTTCTGCGGAGGCTGGTAACCAATGTAAACATCGGGTAACCAAGAAGCCGATATTTACCTTTGTTACCAGCCTCCGCCGCTCTCACTGCCTGTGCTGCCGGCTCCTGCTCTGTGCACATGTAGCTGCAGGACACATCGGGTTAATTAACCCGATGTGTGCTGTAGCTAGGAGAGCAGAGAGCCAGCACTAAGCATTGTGCGCTGCTCCCTGCTCTGTGCACATGTAGCTGCAGGACACATCGGGTTAATTAACCCGATGTGTGCTGTAACTAGGAGAGCAGGGAGCCAGCACTAAGCATTGTGCGCTGCTCCCTACTCTGTGCACATGTAGCTGCAGCACACATCGGGTAATTAACCCGATGTGTGCTGTAACTAGGAGAGCAGAGAGCCAGCACTAAGCATTGTGCGCTGCTCCCTGCTCTGTGCACATGTAGCTGCAGGACACATCGGGTTAATTAACCTGATGTGTGCTGTAACTAGGAGAGCAAGGAGCCAGCACTAAGCATTGTGCGCTGCTCCCTGCTCTGTGCACATTTAGCTGCAGCACACATCGGGTAATTAACCCGATGTGTGCTGTAACTAGGAGAGCAGGGAGCCAGCGCTCAGTGTGCGCTGCTCCCTGCTCTCTGCACGTGTAGCTGAGTGCGCTGATAACCAAGGTAAATATCGGGTTGGTTACCCGATATTTACCTTAGTTACCAAGCGCAGCATCTTCCACGCGGCGCTGGGGGCTGGTCACTGGTTGCTGGTGAGCTCACCAGCAACTCATGTAGCGACGCTCCAGCGATCCCTGCCAGGTCAGGTTGCTGGTGGGATCGCTGGAGCGTCGCTTAGTGTGACATCTCACCAGCAACCTCCTAGCAACTTACCAGCGATCCCTATCGTTGTTGGGATCGCTGGTAAGTTGTTTAGTGTGACTGGACCTTTACATCAAGGAGCATCACTCCACTTACACAATCTAAGGGGCACTTTGCACACTGCGACATCGCAGGCCGATGCTGCGATGCCGAGTGCGATAGTCCCCGCCCCCGTCGCAGCAGCGATATGTGGTGATAGCTGGCGTAGCGAAAATTATCGCTACGCCAGCTTCACACACACACTCACCTGCCGTGCGACGTCCCTGTGGCCGGCGACCCGCCTCCTTGTTAAGGGGGCGGGTCGTGCGGCGTCACTGCGACGTCACACGGCAGGCGGCCAATCGGAGCGGAGGGGCGGAGATGAGTGGGATGTAAACATCCTGCCCACCTCCTTCCTTCCGCATATCCTACGGAAGCCGCGGTGACGCCGGTAGGAGATGTTCCTCGCTCCTGCGGCTTCACACACAGCGATGTGTGCTGCCGCAGGAGCGAGTAACAACATCGGACCGTCGCGTCAGCGTAATTATGGATTACGCCGACGCTGCACCGATGATACGATTACGACGCCTTTGCGCTCGTTAATCGTATCATCCAGGCTTTACACACTGCGATGTCGCATGCGATGCCGGATGTGCGTCACTTTCAATTTGACCCCACCGACATCGCACCTGCGATGTCGCAGTGTGCAAAGTGCCCCTCAGCCTTATCTCATGATTGTTACAATCAAAAGATACTCCGAGTGTATCAATGCACAATAAAGAATTCCATAAGCTTTTTTAGGATAAAACCCAAAACTTTATTAGGCAATCAAACATATAAATATTAAAATAAACAGGGAGACACACCTTGTTGAAGGACAGAAATATGCCACCGTTTTGAACACGCATCGGTATTTTCAGTCAGATAAAGCACAAGTATTGCAAATCGTTATTATTATTCTTTCATGTGTCAAACTATACCTGCACACTTGGTGATTAACAAATCACACTCACTGTGGTGGAATACGATAGTGATGCTGTGCATTTCTAGATGAACACCTTTATTCAGAGCATTGCCACTTGTGCTTCTGACTGTGCACATTGCAGCGTTTTCATCTGTGAATGATTGAACAACTTGGATGTGTGTCAAGACTGTTAATTACTTTTCATAATATATGTGTCTGCCCACATGTCTTATGGTGATGACTATATATAGTTTGATTATGATATTGGCGGTATATGTATACTCTTTACAGACAAAAGCCCTGATTTCATCTATTTTTATGGGCCAAATATAATATAATATACTTACCTATTTTGTTCAATCTGTGGGATTGTTATGAGCCTATAGGTGCATTGTATGTATATGCGGCTATTGACACACATCCATATTGTGGAGCATAGTATGCACAGGGCTTGAGCATGCTGACGGCAAGGCACCTATATGAATATAGGCTTATTATGCCAGAATAGCAATAACGAAGGGTGGAATTGCTGTCTGCAATGTTCATGTCTTGATAATTTTGGTTAAAATAATGATATCTTGCTACTAATAGTTTGACACATGAAAGAATAATAATAACGATTTGCAATACTTGTGCTTTATCTGACTGAAAATACCGATGCGTGTTCAAAACGGTGGCATATTTCTGTCCTTCAATAAGGTGTGTCTCCCTGTTTATTTTAATATTTATATGTTTGATTGCCTAATAAAGTTTTGGGTTTTATCCTAAAAAAGCTTATGGAATTCTTTATTGTGCATTGATACACTCGGAGTATCTTTTGATTGTAACAATCATGAGATAAGGTTTAAGACAATCCACTTTGTGCCTGGTGCGACGGATACGTCTCTGATTGTGTAAAAACTGAGGTGACGGATCCCATTTTTTTTTTTCTTTGTTTTTAGGCTGAGAGAGAGAGACCCCACCATCCCCGCACATACACCGGCACTCCCCCCACCCACCATCCCCGCACATACACCGGCACTCCCCCCACCCACCATCCCCCCACATACACCGGCACTCCCCCCACCCACCATCCCCGCACATACACCGGCACTCCCCCCACCCACCATCCCCACACATACACCGACACGCACCATCACTGCACATACACCGGCACTCCCCCCACCCACCATCCCCGCACATACACCGGCACTCCCCCCACCCACCATCCCCACACATACACCGACACGCACCATCACTGCACATACACCGGCACTCCCCCCACCCACCATCCCCGCACATACACCGGGACTCCTGCACGCACCATCCCTGCACATACACCGGCACTCCCGCACGCACCATCTCCGCACATACACCGGCACTCCCGCACGCACCATCACCGCACATACACCGGCACTCCTGCACGCACCATCACTGCACATACACCGGCACTCCCCCCACGCACCATCACTGCACATACACCGGCACTCCCGCACGCACCATCACCGCACATACAGTGGCACTCCTGCACGCACCATCACTACAGATACACCGGCACTCCCCCCACTCACCATCACCGCACATACACCGGCACTCCCCCCACGCACCATCACCGTACATACACCGGCACTCCCGCACGCACCATCACTACACATACACCGGCACTCCCGCACGCACCATCACTACACATACACCGGCACTCCCGCACGCACCATCACTACACATTCACCGGCACTCCCGCACGCACCATCACCGCACATGCACCCCCCCACGCACCATCACCGCAAATACACCGGCACTCCTGCACGCACCATCACTGCACATACACCGGCACTCCCACACCCACCATCCCCGCACATACACCGGCACTCCCGCACGCACCATCACTACACATACACCGGCACTCCCGCACGCACCATCACTACACATTCACCGGCACTCCCGCACGCACCATCACCGCACATACACCGGCACCCCCCCACGCACCATCACCGCAAATACACCGGCACTCCTGCACGCACCATCACTGCACATACACCGGCACTCCCACACCCACCATCCCCGCACATACACCGGCACTCCCGCACGCACCATCACTACACATACACCGGCACTCCCGCACGCACCGTCACTACACGTACACCGGCCCTCCCGCACGCACCATCACTGCAAATACTCCGGCACTCCCGCACGCACCATCACCGCACATACACCGGCACTCCCCCCACGCACCATCACCGTACATACACCGGCACTCCCGCACGCACCATCACTACACATACACCGGCACTCTCTCACGCACCATCATTGCAAATACACCGGCACTCCCGGGGGAGTTAAAGGGGTTAACCAGAAGCACAATGTTATTAAAGATAATTTGTCTAATAGAGTAGATCTTACAGTATATGTAATGTGCAGCTTTTACATAGTGTAGATTAAGGTGTCAGATCTGCTTTAGAATAGAATTTTGTTGCTTTAAAATATTCTAATTTAAAATAAATACTACCAAGTTTGCATTAAGAATATTTTATATTTTTTCTGTTTATAATTATTGTTTATAAAACAATGTGATCGGCAGTGCTGAATGGGTGTGGATGGGGAGTGGTTATGGGCGTGACTAGTTGTGAAATGGGTGTGGTTAGGGGCGTGGCCTAAAATTGCCGTGGCGCACACATAGCGTGACACACAGTTTGGCCCTCTTTCCTTTCTTGGAAAGTTTGGAGGTATGTGTCTGTCCTCAGAAATAAAAATGGACCCCAAAATGTGTTGTGTAATTTCTGCCAATACCCTTGTGAAAATGAGAAAATTGGAACTAAAGCAAAATTTGTATGTCAATGTGTGTTTTTATTTTCACGGCTCAATGTTATAAAACTTTGTGAAGCATCTGTGGATTTATGGTGCGCACCACGTATCTAGATGAATTCCTTGAGGGGTTTAGTTTCCAAAATGGGGTCACTTGTGGGAGTCTTCACTGTTTGCACATCAGGGGCTCTACAAACGCAGCATGCTCTCTGGAATAGATAGCAAATTCCGCTCCGTCCCTTCCAGACCCCACCTTGCGCTCGCACATCGTTTTTCCACTAAATATGCAGTATCAACATACTCAGGAGAAATAGGACAGAATTCTATGCTCCATATTATTTCTCCTGTAACCCTTGTGAAATGGAACAATTTTTTGCTAAATAAACACATTTTTGTGTGAAAAATTAAAATGTTAATTTAATGTTCAAAATTGCTTTAATTAGTGTGAAGCATCTAAAGGGTAAATAAGCTTCTTTGATTTGGTTTTGACTACTTTGAGGGGTGCAGTTTTTTAAAGCTGTCACGTTTAAGTATTTTCTGTCACATAGGCCCCTTAAAGTCACTCCAAATGTGAAGTGGTCCCTAAACAAAAAATTAGTTTGAGAAACTTTTAACCCATCTAGATTACTGAGAAGCAAATTGTTCCAAAACTGCTGCTGTTGTAAAGCAGATGTAAATGATGCTTATGACCTCACTGAGGAGAAGATGGAGAAATCTGACCGCCCTCGGATGGCAATGTGTCCCTCGCACCATAGACCTGAATGAGTCTTATCCGATTGAATGGCAAATTGTAGCCGGCACCAAGAGGTTCTGTCAGTAAAACAACAAATTGGGCCTCAGCACTGGCCCTCTGAAAAACGTTGGGCCGAGTGCTATTCAATAAAAAATCCGCTAGCACTCGTCCAGCTAATCCGGTGGCGTGAGCCCTTCCATCCAATATTGCAGTGTCTCAGCAACTTCAGGTTGGGCGACGTAAAACAGGAACAGAAATGTAAATGAGGCCGAATGTAAAGATTGTATCTCATCAATATCTATGTCCACTTTAATTTTTAGGTATGAAGAAGAAAATAAAAGCCGGAAAAGATGGCGAGAGCAGACAGGAGGTAAGAAATCAATAAATAGCAACCAATGTATTTGTGTAAAAGGGGTTGTCTGTATAGATAGTCTGGCCGTATGTGAGTGATGATGTGACTGTGCATGTTGTCACCATTTCCAGGTTCCTCAAGTCGTTTCTTGCTGACTAGTCTCACCTGCCTTATCTCAATTCTCTTGTGATTGGTAGCCGGGGGTGAGGGACATAGTCCAGCACCCGCCTGACACGCTACAGAAAAGGGGTTTGCAGTGTGTGTTTGGGTTGGTGCTGTGGTGCGATACCTGAGTAACCGGGTACTTCTGGGCTGTCAGTCCGCTGCTGCTCCAAGGAACATGCTGCAGATTCACTCCCATAAGAATAAAGTCCACACTTGGGCCAGCTATAAAACACTTTGTCTTTACTGTCACCAGTGTCTTGGAAACACCAATCTTCCCCATAGGAGAGGCACACATATTTCACAGGCATTGTTTCACAGTTCAACATGGCTCTCCCCATCACGGCTGTTCTCAGGGTCTCACCGGCATGAGAGTTTCTTCTCTACACTTCACTGTTCTCTGAAAGGCTATCTTCTACCGGGTTGCATCCGAGGATCCCAATCCTGCAGTGACGGTGACTGTCTGAAGACTAAGAGGTACTTTGCACGTTGCGACAACGCTACTGCGATATCGGTGGGGTCAAAACAAAAGTGACGCACATCCGGTAGCGACGTCGCAACGTGTAAATACTAGGAGCGGAGATGAACGAGCGTGAAACAGTCAAAAATCGCTGATCTGTGTCACGTCGTTCATTTCCATAATGTCGGTGCGTCCGCAGGTAAGATGTTGTTTGTCATTCCTGCAGCGCCACACATCGCTGTGTGTGAAGCTGCAGGACCAACAAACATCTCCTTACCTGCATCTGCCGTCCACTGGCTATGCGGAAGGAAGGAGGTGGGCGGGATGTTTACATCCTGCTCATCTCTGCCCCTCCGCTTTGATTGGCCGGCCGCTTTGTGACGTCGCTGTGACGCCTAAAGCACCTCCCCCTTAAAGGAGGGTTTCCTCGGCAGTCACAGCGACGTCGCCGACCAGGTATGTGAGTGTAAAGCTGCCGTAGCGATAATGTTCGTTACGGCAGCTCGCACTACATATCACAGGTGCGGCGGGGGCGGGTACTATCGCGCTCGGCATCGCTATCATTAGCTAGCGATGTCGCAGCGTGCAAAGTACCCCTAAGGTCCTTACAATAACCGCACTATTCACTTTATCCTTCTTGGCGCTATTCTAGTTCACTCTCTACTTCCAGGCTACCTCTCTGTAACATAATGCTTCAGTTCACCAGCTTCTGATTTCCTCCTGCCCAATGCTTCTGCCTGTTTCTCTACCGCTGCACCACTCAGCTGCTTCTTCACACCATCTCTGGCACTATCTGACTAAGGCTATGTCCGCATGTTGCATTATTTTCTTATGTATTGGTTGCGTTTTAAACTGCATTGTGTTATTTGACAAACTGCATGCGTTTTGCTTCCCCAGCAAAGGCTATGAGAAATCAGAATTTCCATCTGCACGTTGCATTCTTTTTGTCAGCGTTTATTTTGACATATATTTCTCAAAATCTTTGACCAAAAAAAGCAGCATGTTCATTCTTTTTGCGTTTTGGTCATGTTTTGTCACCCATTGAAATGAATAAGGTATGTCCAAAATGCAACCAAAATGTTAGCTGTGCGTTTCCACTGCTTTTTGGTTGCATTTTGTATGCATTTTTTGTCAACAAAAACGCAGGTCACCAACTTTTCTCCATTCTCTCTCTGTCTCTCTCTGTCTCTCTCCGCTTCATACTCACCATTTACTGGCGTAGGTGTCACGCTACTCCTGCAGCGCCTTTCCTCTGCTTCTGAAAGTGCCGACCGCTCATTAGGCTCATTTCATATTGACTGCTTCCCCGCCCACCGACGCCTATGATGGGGCGCGTCTGACTGCAACCAAATGCTGAGTGTCAGCTGTCTGACTACAACCAATCACAGATGCCGGTGGGCGGGTCTATATCATATAGTAAAATAAATAAATAATTAAAAAACAAACAAACAATAAATGGCGTGTGGTCCCTCTCCATTTTGAAACCCAACCAAGATAAAACCTCACAGATGAGGGATGGTATTCTCAGGCTGGGAGACCCACGTTATTGGGAGCCCCCTAGCCTAAAAATATCAGCCAACCGGAATTGCCGCATCCGTTAGATGTGACAGTCCCAGCACTTTACCCAGCTCATCCATGATTGCCCTGGTGCGGTGGCAATCCGGGTAATAAGGAGTTAATGGAAGCCCATGGAAGCCTCTAAGTCCTAGATTAGTCATGGCAGGCGTCTATGAGACTCCCCCTCATCACTAATTTGTAAGTGAAAGTAAATAAACACTAACACAGAAAAATCCTTTATTTCAAATAAAAGACAAAAAAGCTGTTGCACAGCTTCTAGCTTCCCAGTTGCAGAACAAAGTTCACAGAGCAGATTACATGGGATAACAAGCTCTTTACTTCTGAGAGAACATGAGGTAATGATTTGCACAGTCATACAGCATTGCATCAGGAAGTGAAAAACGAAACCAGGAAGAAAAGAAAAGACTTTTTACAATACAGTGAGTAAGGAAACTTTACACAACATCGCCATCTACCGTTAGATCAGCATAAAGTCCTCCGTCACACATATACAAAGAAGTCCTCATCTGTTGCATATACCAACAAAAGCACTCTCTTTCATCACTTTATTAACCTTCCAACCTTCCCACCAGGTCGGACATAATCCACACAAGGTCCCACGACGCTTCCAGCACTGCTAAATCTGACCCTCACAGCGAGCGCCATAGAACAAAACTGCCCGCTGTGAGGTTCAGGCCGCAACTGAAGTGAGTAGCGCTATCAGCAGTGACGTCACTCAGGTTAGCTGCTGCCACAGCTGGAGTCCTCCATCTGTGACAGCATATCACCCGAGTGACTGAAGTGAGCTACGCAATCAGCGGTGCTGTCACTCAGGTGATTTCCGGTCACAGCAGGAGTCCTCCACCCGTGACGGCAAATCACCCGAGTGACTGAAGTGAGCAGCACGATCAGCGGTGCCGTCACTCAGGTGATTTGCGGTCATAGCTGTAGTCCTTCAGCCAGAATTGGTGCAATGTTAGGCTGGAAAGGGCCAAATAACGATGGCCCTTCCCACCCTAATAATATCAGCCCCAGATTGGCTGCTGTACCTTGGCTGGTTTTAGAAAAATGGGGGTGACCGCATGTCATTTTTTAAAAAGAAAAAAAAAAATCACTAAAAAAAGTGTGGGATCTCCTCTGTTTTTCAGAACCAGCCAAGGTACAGCACACAGCTGAGGGTTGCAGCCCGCAGCTTCTGCTGTTCCTGTGCTAGATAAGAAAAATAGGGGGGCCCCAATTCAATTTTTCTTCGGCGCTCCATTGGGAGACCCAGACGATTGGGTGTATAGCTACTGCCTCCGGAGGCCACACAAAGCATTACACTAAAAAGTGTAAGGCCCCTCCCCTTCTGGCTATACACCCCCAGTGGGATCACTGGCTCACCAGTTTTCTGCTTTGTGCGAAGGAGGTCAGACATCCACGCATAGCTCCACTGTTTAGTCAGCAGTAGCTGCTGACTATGTCGGATGGAAGAAAAGAGGGCCCATATGGGGCCCCCAGCATGCTCCCTTCTTACCCCACTTGTGGTCTGTAAGGTTGAGGTACCCATTGCGGGTACGGAGGCTGGAGCCCACATGCTGCTTTCCTTCCCCATCCCCCTGAGGGGCTCTGTGGAAGTGGGATCTTACCGGCCCCCAAGCCCTGAGGCCGGGCTCCATCCACAGACCCAGTGAACCTGATGGATACGGAGCTGTGTACCGTTCAGGGACAAGGCCCTGCAACTTTCAGGTACTCTGTGTCCCCGTACAGGCGGGCACGCACACACCAGGCTTGCTGGGTGTGTTAGTGCGCCGGGGACAGTAGCGCTGTACGCTGGGGTTTGAGTCACAGCAGCTTAGCTGTGTGACTTCATGTGCTGGGAACTACCGCGCCGGCCACTCTCGGAGCGGCGGCGCGGCTGGGACTTGTAGTGCGCCGGGGACTTAGCGCCGACCGCGCTTTTACGGCGGCGGCGCTTATAAATTTAGTCCCCGGCTTTTGCGGCCTAGCTCCGCTTCGTTCCCGCCCCCTCCCTGTCAATCAGGGAAGGGGAGAGACGCTGTACGATTACTCAGCGCCGAGGGCTGGAGCCTTATTTACATGCTCCAGCCCTCTCACTAGGCACAGTGGGACGCAGGTTTCCCGCTTTTGGTCTGGCACGCCCAGGGCCCGCCCCCCCCTCCACAGGACGCCGGCAGCCATTCCTACATGCAGTCTGGCTGGAGGACGGACACAGGCTCTGGGAGACCCAGACTAGGGATTTCTGGCGACCACACACCCGCGTTTAGCGGGCGGTAAGCAGCACATTAGTGCTGGCCCCACTAGTGCCACAGTGTGTATTGGTGTACTTTTCCTGTACCAGATATATATATATATATACTGCACTGTAAGGTCGCTTCTTGGCTGTATACCCTATATTGCTCTGGGAAGACAACAACATGTCATCCACAAAACGCAAGGGTGCCAAGGCACGGGCTGTATACACTGCTTGTACAGCATGTGGGGCTAATCTACCAGCAGGCTCCAACGACTCTCATTGTGTGCAATGTTCAGTCCCAGTGGCACTTCGTCAGCCAGAGCCTATGGTGGTGGTAGCCCAGGCAGAGACGCCTGTGAACCCTGCCCCGGTGACGGGGACAGAATTTGCAGTCTTTGCTGATAAAATGTCTGTGACTATGACAAAAATCCTGGAGACCTTGCAGTCCAGGCCAGTTGCTCAGACCATGGACACTGCTGTGCCTATGTTCCCCGGTCCCCCTCAGTTGGAACTAATCCGTACTTCAAGGGGGTCCCAGGCATCACAGGCTGAGGACTCTGACTCCGATGACAGTCCCATCACGCGGGTCAGGGTCTCAGCGAGAAGGGTCTCTATATGATGAGACAGAGGTGGGTGATCAGGAGTCTAGTCCTGACACTGCACTCAATTTGGATACGCCAGATGGTGACGCCATGGTAAATGACCTTATAGCGGCCATCAATAGGCTGTTGGATATTTCTCCCCCAGCCCCTTCAGCAGAGGAGGCAGCTGCCCAGCAGGAGAAATTCCATTTCCTGTATCCCAAGCGTAAATTGAGCACTTTTCTGGACCACTCTGACTTCAGAGCATCAATCCAGAAACACAATACTTATCCGGACAAGCGTTTTTCCAAACGCCTTAAGGATACACGTTATCCCTTTCCCCCTGACGTGGTCAAACGCTGGACCCAGTGTCCAAAAGTGGACCCTCCAATATCCAGGCTTGCAGCTAGATCCATAGTTGCAGTGGAGGATGGGGCTTCACTTAAAGATGCCAATGACAGACAGATGGACCTTTGGTTGAAATCTGTCTATGAAGCTATTGGCGCGTCGTTTGCTCCGGCATTCGCGGCCGTGTGGGCGCTCCAAGCTATTTCAGCTGGTTTGGCACAGGTGGACTCTTTCATACGTCCAGCAGTGCCACAAGTGGCGTCCTTAACTACGCAAATGACTGCGTTTGCGACCTACGCTATTAATGCGGTACTGGACTCTACGAGCCGTACCGCAATGGCATCCGCCAACTCTGTAGTTTTGCGCAGAGCCTTGTGGTTAAAAGAATGGAAAGCAGATTCTGCTTCTAAAAAATGTTTAACCAGCTTGCCATTATCTGGAGACAGACTGTTTGGTGAGCAATTGGCGGAAATCATTAAACAGTCCAAAGGTAAGGACTCTTCCTTACCCCAGCCCAGATCAAGCAAACCTCAACAGAGGAAGTGGCAATCAAAGTTTCGGTCCTTTCGAGGCTCGGGCAAGCCCCAATTCTCCTCGTCCAAAGGGACTCAGAAAGAGCAAAGGAGCTCTGATTCCTGGCGGACTCACTCACGCCCCAAGAAAGCAACCGGAGGTACCGCTTCCAAGGCGGCTGCCTCATGACTTTCGGCCGCCTCCCTCCGCATCCTCGGTCGGTGGCAGGCTCTCCCGCTTTTGCGACATTTGGTTGCCACAGGTCAAAGACCGGTGGGTAACAGACATTTTGTCTCACGGGTACAGGATAGAGTTCAGTTCTCGTCCTCCGCCTCGGTTCTTCAGAACTTCCCCACATCCCGACCGAGCAGATGCCCTTATGCAGGCGGTGAATTCTCTAAGAGCAGAAGGAGTGGTGGTCCCTGTTCCTCTTCAGGAACAAGGACAAGGTTTTTACTCCAATCTCTTTGTGGTACCAAAAAAGGACGGCTCATTCCGTCCTGTTCTGGACCTAAAACTGCTCAACAAGCATGTGATCGCCAGGCGGTTCCGGATGGAATCCCTCCGCTCAGTCATTGCCTCAATGTCTCAAGGAGATTTCCTAGCATCAATAGACATCAAAGATGCTTATCTCCACGTGCCGATTGCTACAGAGCACAAACGCTTTCTACGCTTCGTGATAGGAGACGACCATCTTCAGTTCGTAGCTCTGCCATTTGGTCTGGCGACAGCCCCACGGGTGTTCACCAAGGTCATGGCGGCAGTGGTAGCAGTCTTGCACTCTCAGGGACACTCTGTGATCCCTTACTTGGACGATCTACTTGTCAAGGCACCCTCTCAGGAGGCATGCCAACTCAGCCTGAATGTTGCACTGGAGACTCTCCAGACGTTCGGGTGGATCATCAACTTCTCAAAGTCAAATCTGTCTCCGACCCAATCACTAACGTATCTTGGCATGGAGTTTCATACTCTCTCAGCGATAGTGAAGCTTCTGCTGGACAAGCAGAGGTCACTACAGACTGGGGTGCAGGCTCTCCTTCAAAGTCAGTCGCACTCCTTAAGGCGCCTCATGCACTTCCTCGGGAAGATGGTGGCGGCAATGGAGGCGGTTCCGTTTGCGCAGTTTCATCTGCGTCCACTTCAATGGGACATTCTTCGCCAATGGGACGGGAAGTCAACATCCCTGGACAGGAAAGTCTCCCTTTCCCAGACGGCCAAAGACTCTCTGCAGTGGTGGCTTCTTCCCACCTCATTATCACAGGGAAGATCCTTCCTTCCACCGTCCTGGGCGGTGGTCACGACAGACGCGAGTCTGTCAGGGTGGGGAGCAGTTTTTCTCCACCACAGGGCTCAGGGTACGTGGACTCAGCAGGAGTCCACCCTTCAGATCAATGTTCTGGAGATCAGAGCGGTGTATCTTGCCCTACTAGCCTTCCAGCAGTGGCTGGAAGGAAGGCAGATCCGAATTCAGTCGGACAACTCCACATCGGTGGCATACATCAACCACCAAGGGGGGACACGCAGTCGGCAAGCCTTCCAGGAAGTCCGGCGGATTCTGATGTGGGTGGAAGCCACGGCCTCCACCATATCCGCAGTTCACATCCCCGGCGTAGAAAACTGGGAAGCAGACTTCCTCAGTCGCCAGGGCATGGACGCAGGGGAATGGTCCCTTCACCCGGACGTGTTTCAGGAAATCTGTCGCCGCTGGGGAAGGCCGGACGTCGACCTAATGGCGTCCCGGCACAACAACAAGGTCCCAACCTTCATGGCACGGTCTCGCGATCACAGAGCTCTGGCGGCAGACGCCTTAGTGCAAGATTGGTCGCAGTTCCGGCTCCCTTATGTGTTTCCACCTCTGGCACTCTTGCCCAGAGTGCTACGCAAGATCAGATCCGACTGCAGCCGCGTCATACTCGTCGCCCCAGACTGGCCAAGGAGGGCGTGGTATCCGGATCTGTGGCATCTCACGGTGGGCCAACCGTGGGCATTACCAGACCGACCAGACTTACTGTCCCAAGGGCCGTTTTTCCATCGGAATTCTGCGGCCCTGAACCTGACTGTGTGGCCATTGAGTCCTGGATCCTAGCGTCTTCAGGATTATCCCAAGGGGTCGTTGCCACCATGAGACAGGCTAGGAAGCCCACGTCCGCTAAGATCTACCACAGAACGTGGAGGATATTCTTATCCTGGTGCTCTGCTCAAGGAGCGTCTCCCTGGCCATTTGCCTTGCCTACCTTTCTTTCTTTCCTGCAATCTGGGTTAGAAAAAGGTTTGTCGCTCGGCTCCCTTAAAGGGCAAGTCTCGGCGCTATCCGTCTTTTTTCAGAAGCGTCTAGCACGACTCTCTAAGGTGCGCACGTTCCTGCAGGGGGTTTGTCATATCGTACCCCCGTACAAGCGACCGTTAGATCCATGGGATCTGAACAGGGTGCTAGTTGCCCTCCAGAAGCCGCCCTTTGAGCCTCTGAGGGAGGTCTCACTTTCTAGGCTATCACAGAAAGTGGCTTTTCTGGTAGCGATCACATCTCTTCGGAGAGTGTCTGAGCTAGCAGCGCTGTCATCTAAGGCTCCCTTCCTGGTCTTCCACCAGGACAAGGTAGTGCTGCGCCCCATTCAGGAGTTTCTCCCGAAGGTGGTATCCTCTTTTCATCTTAATCAGGATATCTCTTTGCCTTCTTTTTGTCCTCATGCAGTTCATCGGTATGAGAAGGATTTACATTTGTTAGATCTGGTGCGAGCACTCAGAATCTACATTTCCCGCACGGCGCCCCTGCGCCGTTCGGAGGCACTCTTTGTCCTTGTCGCTGGTAAGCGCAAGGGGTCGCAGTCTTCTAAGGCCACCCTGGCTCGATGGATCAAGGAACCAATTCTTGAGGCCTACCGTTCTGCGGGGCTTCCGGTTCCATCAGGGCTGAAGGCCCATTCTACCAGAGCCGTGGGTGCGTCCTGGGCATTGCGTCACCAGGCTACGGCTCAACAGGTGTGCCAGGCAGCTACCTGGTCGAGTCTGCACACTTTCACCAAACATTATCAGGTGCATACCTATGCTTCGGCGGACGCCAGCCTAGGTAGAAGAGTCCTGCAGGCGGCAGTTGCCTCCCCGTAGGGGAGGGCTGTCTTCGCAGCTCTAATATGAGGTATTCTTTACCCACCCAGGGACAGCTTTTGGACGTCCCAATCGTCTGGGTCTCCCAATGGAGCGCCGAAGAAGAAGGGAATTTTGTTACATACCGTAAATTCCTTTTCTTCTAGCTCCTATTGGGAGACCCAGCACCCGCCCTGTTGTCCTTCGGGATTTTTTGGTTGTTTTCGGGTACACATGTTGTTCATGTTGAATGGTTTTCAGTTCTCCGCTGTTATTTCGGAGTGAATTTGTTTAAACCAGTTATTGGCTTTCCTCCTTCTTGCTTTTGCACTAAAACTGGTGAGCCAGTGATCCCACTGGGGGTGTATAGCCAGAAGGGGAGGGGCCTTACACTTTTTAGTGTAATGCTTTGTGTGGCCTCCGGAGGCAGTAGCTATACACCCAATCGTCTGGGTCTCCCAATAGGAGCTAGAAGAAAAGGAATTTACGGTAAGTAACAAAATTCCCTTCTTTTTACCCCAAAAAATAAAAAAAACAGCTGGAAAAGCTAGCTGTCACTCTTTCGAGCTATTCTGTTATTTCTTTCTATCTATTCTATATATTCTTTCTTATTGTCTATTCTATATATTCTTTCTATCTAACTATTATTTTTATTTTTTTCTATCTCTTCTATCTATCAATTATCCTAATCTATCATATTTTATTTCTCCTTTAAAAAACTCACCCTGTCAAAAACGCATCCAAAATGCTTGCGTTTTGGATGCATTTTTTTTTGTCAAGCGCAGTGTTTGCAATTGTCAAAGTCTGCCAGAGGGTGCAATTTTTTTTGTCAAATCAAGAACGCAAGTTGCACACATACCCTTACTAACTCGGGAACTCCCAACCCCTATGCTATGAGGCCTGCTACACCAAAACTCCTAGTCCTGCATCTCTTGTGCAAGACTCCCTCCTAGCAAATAGGGAGCCCAATGCCACCTTGTCACAGCGACAGAATTGTGGCACAACTCACATAAAACTTACACAATATACATTGGCAATGCAGCGCACGATGTCTTCAGGGGAGTACTGACCATGGGTAACCCTCTTATATCCCTCCCCTCTTTAACCTTGGTCATTCCCGACCAACTGGGCATCTGAAAAACATAAAAGCATGCACACATTCTACACTTAAAACAGTATCAAAACATTTCTTGATTTAAACATGAGGACTGTGGCCAACAACAGTACCCCACTCAGTCCAAGGAAGCAGTCTCTTTGTTTGGGACTTTGATTACCCACAAAATTGTTTTGTCATTATCTCCCACCAACTGCAAAGTGGGGGGCATATTTCTTTAAGAAAAATTCATCCACAAAGTTCTGGGGGCACAAACTGAAAAACACTGTCCTGTTTCCTGACCTGGCCAGCACATCGGGTCATCCGTTTCACTTTTCCCTCCTCCATGCTGCACAGGATAGGGCTCAGTCTCTCAGGGGCCATGGACTTTTCCCCCCATGGACTTTGTCCTGAAACAGGACAGGACTAAGTCCAGGGGGCAACGTCCATAAACAGGACATGATTAGTCCACAGGGGCAAAATGGGCCAAGTCCATGAGAGCTGCAAGGGACTCCTGGGCCGAAGTCACAGTCTTCCTCCTGCCCCAAGGGCTGGCAGAGTTCCCAAATCCAGCAGGGGGGCGCAACATGTGCCGAGCTTGGATTGGGGGGAAACAAAAAAACACACAGTTCAGACCACGAGGGGTATTACAACATCCCTCCACAATAATCAAAAGCAAAAACCTGGCCTTGTCCGGCCGCGAGGTTATCATATTATCCCTTGGCTCACACAGGGCAACATCTCAGCCCAACAGAGGCTCATGGCCTTTAAAGGGGTTATCCGGCTTAATTTGCTTTTCTTTTATTATTTCCCTATGGGGCTACATTGGGGCAGGTAAGTAGATAGAGACCACTTACCTGCCCTGCTGTCAGCCCCTCTCCCCCGGCTCAGAGCGGTCATGTGACCGCTCCTGCCGCGATTTTGCTGCTTCCGGTCATTTCATGTCTACATGGGCAGGGCCATGTTAACATGCAAATGTGGAAACAGCATGTCGCCTCCCTGCTGGGCTGTACAGTGCGATGAGCCCCGCCCCCCTTCCCTGCACCCTCCCACACATTCCCCCGCACCTCCCCCTGCACTGCTGTGGGGGTCCGTGACCTGGCGGCGGGGCCTGGCGGCAGCTGCCATGGTGTCAGCTCCAGCACCGGCCCCCCTGCTCAGGATCACACATTCAAATATACCGGCATCACAGATCACAGATGCCGGTACATTTGAAAGTGCTGATGAGAAGCAGCGCAGCGCTGCTTCTCATCTTGCACGCTGTCTGAACTCTCTTCAGCACAGCGGTGAAGTCACCACTGTGCTGATATGTCTAGAGCACAGACAGCGCGCGAACGTGCAGGAGCGGCGGGGACCGATGACGGGTGAGTATGTACTCCCTATGGGGTGGTGTGTGTGTGTGTGTGTATGCGGTGCACAGCCCGATGTGTGTGTGTGTGTGTATGTATGTTTGTGTATGCGGTGCACAGCCCGATGTGTGTGTATGCGGTGCAGAGCCTGATGTGGTGTGGGGTGCAGAGCCCGATGTGGTGTGGGGTGCAGAGCCCGATGTGGGGCTGTTATTTGCAATGCTGTAGTGTAGTGCGCTGCCCTGTAGTGCCCTGCCCTGTAGTGCCCTGCCGTGCAGTGCGCTGCCGTGCAGTGCGCTGCCGTGTAGTGTGCTGCCCTGTAGTGCGCAGCCCTGTAGTGTCCTGTAGTGTCCTGCCCTGTAGTGCTCTGTAGTGTCCTGCCCTGTAGTGTCCTGTAGTGTCCTGCCCTGTAGTGTCCTGTAGTGATCTGCCGTGTAGTGTGCTGCCCTGTAGTGTCCTGTCCTGTAGTGTCCTGTAGTGCGCTGCCCTGCAGTGTCCTGCCCTGTAATGTGCTGCCCTGTAGTGTCCTGTCCTGTAGTGTCCTGTACTGTGCTGCCCTGTAGTGTCCTGTAATGTGCTGCCCTGTAGTGTCCTGTCCTGTAGTGTCCTGTAATGTGCTGCCCTGTAGTGTCCTGCCCTGTAGTGCCCTGTAGTGTGCTGCCCTGTAGTGTCCTGTAATGTGCTGCCCTGTAGTGTCCTGTCCTGTAGTGTCCTGTAATGTGCTGCCCTGTAGTGATCTGTCCTGTAGTGTCCTGTAATGTGCTGCCCTGTAGTGTCCTGTAATGTGCTGCCCTGTAGTGTCCTGTCCTGTAATGTGCTGCTCTGTAGTGCCCTGTAGTGTGCTGCCCTGTAGTGTCCTGTAATGTGCTGCCCTGTAGTGTCCTGTCCTGTAGTGTCCTGGAATGTGCTGCCCTGTAGTGATCTGCCCTGTAGTGTCCTGCCCTGTAGTGCCCTGTAGTGTGCTGCCCTGTAGTGTCCTGTAGTGTCCTGCCCTGTAGTGTCCTGTCCTGTAGTGTCCTGTAATGTGCTGCCCTTTTGTCTCCTGCCCTGTAGTGCCCTGTAGTGTCCTGTCCTGTAGTGTTCTGTAATGTGCTGCCCTGTAGTGTCCTGTCCTGTAGTGTCCTGTAATGTGCTGCCCTGTAGTGTCCTGTAGTGTCCTGTAATGTGCTGCACTGCAGTGTCCTGCCCTGTAGTGTCCTGCCGTGTAGTGTCCTGCCGTGTAGTGATGAGAGGTCAGTGCTGGGGCAGAATATACTGACAGGGAATGTGTGTGCAGGGGGCGGGCAGAGGGTGCGGCTGGACACTGGGGTGGGGCTGGACACTGAGGCCGGGCGGTGCCAGCTGTGACTGGGAGGTTTTGCACAGGAAGTGGTCATGTTTGCTGGAGCTGAATGTAAACAAGAAGCTGCACAGAATAAAGAGATAATTCAAGAGGAACAAAAGTTAAAAAAAAAAAATAACAATGTAGGGGTGATTAATATGACAATACAGCACAGATTAGCTTAAACTCAAACATTTTTGTTATGTCGGACAACCCCTTTAACTTTTTCTCACAGGAGGGCAGTCGGGAACTGGCCTCCCCGTCCACAAACTGGCAATTTTTCAATTGTCCTCAGCCACTTCCAGCCTTCTTCTTTTCTGAGGTCAACCTCTTTTTACATGCATCAATTGTATTTGGGGACATCGGGCGTCGCCATATCCATGGGTTTCTCATCCGGTCGGCTCCATCCGGGTGCTCCTGCTTCCCCCGGGGTCCTCTCCAAGTACATTTGGTAGACTTTGTCTCCGGTGATGATCACCGAGGGGGCTGCTGCAGCCGCTGCAAGGGATGGCGGATGTTCTGCCTGTTTCCGCGCCGGTCATTGGGTTGTCTGGTGCTCCCTCTGTTCTCTCAGGCCCGCCGGAGCCGCTGATCTAGTTGGCTCAGCAGCTACTGCTCTCTGTCGTTTCTCCATGCGCTCCGCCTCGGCCTCCGCAGGCTGTGTCACCCCGACCATGCAAAATCCCTTTCGGCATTGCAGCTTTATAAAGGTGACCCTCTCTCCCACATAGAGGGTCCGCAGCCAGGAAAGGAGAGACGGCCTGGTCACCATGGCCCGGTTGACGTAGACCTGGTGACAGGTATACTCCTCCTCGATAAAGCCGTAGCCTTTGGTCCTTAGTTGAAAGTGACTTCCCAGCCTGAGGAGCATTGGCAATCGAATTTGTGCCTTTTAGGACCGTCCTTCCAGTCCCGAGCCAATGCATCCGCCTGCATTCTCTCCCTCACAACTGCCTCCTAATCCTGCAGGGTCCAAGCTGTCACCCAGTCACTTGGGGGCAGGGCTGCTGCTGGCACCTGCTCGCGTCAGGGCTCACTGCCAGGTACGTGGCTCATGGGTCTCAGCAGCATGTCTCTCCCCCTGCAGTATTTGGGAGCGGAGGCCTCCAACGGTGCGGCACCAGGTCGGAACCAGGGCACAATCGGTCCTACCTCTTCAAGGCCTGACTCCTCCTCCGACTTCAGCTCCATTTCTTCCAGGGCTGGCATGTCTGGATCATCTGCTGGGGCCTCTGTCTTTTTCTCCGGGGCTCAACCGGCCGCAGGGGCTGCTTCCACATCTTCCGGTTCCGCCATCGTCAGCCTGGCCCAGCAGTGTATTTTTAGTTCAGTGCGGACAAGACCCAGGGCGGGGTGCGCAGTGGCACCCCAGCTGACATAGATGAGTGACTCCGCTCATGAATCTGCCGGAGTTTTGCTCACCAACTGCTCCTGGAGTCATCAGCTGGATAATCCCCGGCAGCTCTCGTGGGTCTCAGGAATTCTCCGTATCTTCCTCACACAACTTTCTTTCTCCTTGACATCTCACAAAATGGCGCCAGCCGACTTAGTGACACACGTTTTGTGTCCTGGGGCCTGCCTCTTCTGGTGCCAGTGGCCTGCTGCGTCACTTGTCCATCTCGCCAGCCGCGCCCATAGCCACGCCCCTCGCTGACACTGGAGGTCACTCACCAGTAGGCGTTTCTTCGGTGACCACACCCCTCTCACCTGGGTGCATTCTGCTCCAGGACGGACCTCATCTTCAGTGCCTCCGCTCTTTATGGCTGCCACTCCTCCGGACCGAGTATGTTTTCGCACCATTGAGCGCTGTCGCCTCCCACGATGGGCAGGGTCTCTCTCCCTCTGGTCACTCGTCACCATCTTGGGGTCCACGCTGTCGTCCGCCATCTTAATTTTCAGTCTCTTTATAACACAGTCCATTCGTGGTGTGCCTGTTGCAGCCGCTTCGCGTCAGGTGTTCCACAAACCGCACCAGGGATTTTTATTTATTATTATTATTATTATTTATTTATAGAGCACCATTGATTCCATGGTACTGTACACGAGAAGGGGTTACATACAGAACACATATACAAGTTACAGTAGACAGACTAGTACAAAGGGAAAAGGACCCTGCCCTTGCGGGCTTACATTCTATAGGATTTTGGGGAGGAGACAGTAGGTGGGGTGTAGGTTGGGCGGCGGCTCCGCACGTTGGTCAGGCGAATAGCTGTCACTGCTGGGTTCCTCGTCGTGGCAGGTGCTATGGCAGGCAGGATGATGAAGCGGGTCCCTGGTGGATGATGAGGCTTTTATTGGCCGTTGGCACCTAAGCGCAGGGCAGTGGCGCTGGAAAGGTTGAGCCAACACAATCTCTGCTGGTTCAGGGTGTAGTTTACTCACAACTTCAGCTGCCAGCCTGGTCACACTGGTCACTGCCATGATGGGCTCAGGTTAATCCCAGATCCGGTCAGGGGTGATCACTAGCATTGTGAAAGGAGAAGGAGAGAGAGAGTGTCCTATTTCTAGGGTGTCCCCCTCAGCAGTTAGGTACCCCTGCTGAGCTCCTGCTCCAACGCTCAGAGCCCAGTAAAATCCAAGTTTTCCAGAGAGATCTTGCCATAACTATGGTCTGGACTCAACTGTGTGAGTGTGTTGCGCCTTCCTCTACCACCAGTGGAACCCACCCCCCCAGGTGGCTGGCTTCAGTGATCGGGAAGTCCCATAACCGTTATGACCACCCCCTTACTTGAGATAGATACAACACCTCACTTGAGGTGCAGTACCCTGTGGCGACCTGAACCTCAGGGGTGCCACACTTCCACCACACTCTTCCCTGGAATAAAGTGTCAGCAGTGACTTCTGTGCCCCTGATTGTCTTACTAGTGCAGTGTTGCCCCCAACCCCACCGTGTGCAGTTTTCCTTATGCAATCATTTATCCCCATGCGCCTCCTTCCCCCGTGCGCTGTCTTCCTAGTGCATTGTCACACCCCTATGTGCTGTTGTCTGCCCGCCATTATGCGGCCTTCATTGTGCTTTTTCTTCCCAGTGCGAGGAGCTAAGCGTCCAGACTGGCAGACACCAGTGGCGTCACCTGTGGGGCGACGCTGATGTCCTGTATCGCTGGGTATAATGACACTTCTCATTGCTCAGGACACTGGGGGAGACGCTGCACTAGGAAAACACCCAGGGAGACAGCAGTGACAGCGCCGCACATGAAACAAGTGTCACTGGTAAATCATTGTTTCAGGGAGGGGCAGACGCTGTGGAAGTGACACTGACACTGCTCCCCCCAATGCTTTGAGTATCCCAGCATGCACTGCAGTATTCAGACAAAAAATTAGGTAAGAAAAAAAACAAAGAAGCAGTTAGGGTAGATGGGGAAACGGTAGAACATTTTTACAGCCTAGTATATTAGAAAACAGCTTATATTATGGCACTAAATGTTTCAAAATTCCATGTCTGCTGGTGCGGTTTCTCTTTAAAACAATAAACCGTGCTCTACTCACTCTCCCTGGGTCCAGCACGGACTCTGCCGTTATTGTTTGCAGCGTTAATGACACGTTGACAACCAGTCAGTGAGCTCAGCATCTTTTCTCACTGCAGACAACAGCAGCCAGCGGCAGAGATTCAGTGCTGGACCAGGGGAGGGTGAGTAAAAAGCTAGTGGTTGTAAAAACCTCTGCATCTGGGTAAGTGGGGGTGCTCTGAAAGTAGAAAACCTTATTAAAGTGGATTCCCAAGGAATTTATAATTATACCCTATCAACAAAATAGGAAACCACTTACTAATAGTGGAAAGTCCAAAGGTTAGTGGACAATGCTTTGGAAAACCCAGACAAAGCAATTAAGGCTGAGCATGCACACCCCTGCTCCACTCATTGTCTATGGCACTGGTGAAGATATCTGAGCTCTTTATTGGCGATTTCCAGCAGTCCCATAGGCAATGGGCATTTCCACTATACCTGGACCACTGACATCTTTACACAATAATTCTCTACTCACGACAGATTTAACAGGCAACATATTTCTTCACATGTCCAGAGGTATGGTGTCCATAATGAGGGATCTAGTGTCCAATGTGGGTATGAGGCCCCTTCATTCTTTCTTTCCTGACTACCGCAGTCCCGCAGGAGCTTGGCTTGGTTCTGAGCAATTGAAGAGTTTTATTAACTCCCTTTCACCACAAACAAACTTTTATAGGCCCTTGATGCCCTTTGAGTCTCTGTGTCTGGGGGGAGAGCCTATGGAAAACACCATTGCCCTGCTGTACAAAATGTTCCAGATTGAGTTGTCTGGACAGGAAGATGATGTCCCTTTCTTCTTAAAATGGGAGGTGGATTTGGGGAGACCCCTCACGCGTGAAGAACGCTCAAAAATATTACCCTTTACCCACAAGTCGTCGCTGGATGTAGCGTCACAGGAGCGGGGCTACAAAATAGTTTCTAGGTGGTATCACTGCCCCTCCAGAATTCATTCCATGTTCCCATCTGTCTCTGAAGAATGCTGGAGATGCGCAAACGATAGAGGCTCATACATCCACATGTGGTGGTCTTGTCCTCTCCTACAATATTTTTGGATAGACGTGTTTGCCCTTCTGAATAAAGTGTCATCCACTAGGTTTGAGCCGACGCCGGTACTGGCTTATCTATCCTTAAGCAGTATCTCGATCGCCAACTTCAAGAGAAGTCTGTTAAGGCATTTTTTGACGGGGGCAAGGAGATTAATCCCAAGGTACTGGAGGCAGAACAAAGTGCCCTCGCGGGCTGAACTGGTGGCCGAGATTAACCAGATCTATAGGATGGAGGAGCTGGTCGGCCAGGCGTCGGACTCGGGGGAGCGAGTGTTCAGGCTGTGGGCTGTGGGTGCCGTGGATTATGTACAGAGAGACACCAGACCTGGTAATATGGCTTCAAGCCTCAGTTGGGGGCATGAGACCTCTGTGATTGTCCATTCCATAAAACAAAAGTGCCTGGGGCTGCACACGACCCAGACGAGACATCATCTTGGTCCTTCTTTTCTTTTTCCTCTCCCCCCTACATTTCTTCTTTTCTCATCTTTCTTTCCTCCTTGTACATTTTATGTTATGTTTACATAGTTAGACCGGATTGCCATCTCAGAGACTTTGTGCATCTACTTTGCCTCCCCTTTCTAAACGAGGCTGCATACATTTTTGCATGGGGGGTGGATTATTGGTCACCCAGTGGGCATCATCTCCAAAACAAAGCTATTACATGGGTGATGATGGTCTGACCTGAAGTGTGTAATCAAAGGAATTATTATGCAAGTAGAAAAGTGTTGTATTACTTATTACCTCCAAGATTTGAGTTATTCTACTCTATATCATATGTTGCCTATCCTATAACTTGTAAACCTGTTCTTTATTTGAATAAAATCTGCTTTACACAAAAAATATACACATATTTGCTATTGCTGCGTTCAGAAATGCCCAATCTATCAAAATATAAAATCAATTAATCTGATCGGTAAAGAGCACAGGGAGAAAAAAAATTCCAAACACCAAAAGTATGTTTTTTGGTCTCCACAACATTTCATTAAAATGCAATTACAGGCGATCAAAACTTCGCATCTACCCAAAAATAGAATAATTAATAACGTTAGTTCAAGACACAAGAAATAAGTGGTTGTTGAGGACCAGATCCCGAAAAATGAGAATGCTACAAGTCATGAAAAATGGCGCAACCCTCACCCCCCCACCACTCAGATAAAAGTAGAACTATACGGCTATGTGCGCACTAGGCGTTTTTGCCGCGTTTTTAGCGGCGTTTTTTACCGCGTTTTTGTGCTGAAAACGCAGTGACATTGCTTCCCCAGCAATGTCAATGGGTTTTCAGAAGTGCTGTCCTCACACAGCGTTTTTTTTTTAGCTGCGTTTTTGTGGTGACCACAAAAACGCAGCATGTCAATTATTTCTGCGTTTTCCACTGCGTTTTTCACTCATTGAATTCAATGAGATGTTAAAAACGCAATGAATAACGCATATAGCCGCGTTTCTATGACTAAAAACGCAGCTATAAACGCAAGGGGTGGGCACTACAGTGACGTGTACAGGAAGAGGATTCCTTCTGTTGGTAAACACAGAAGCAGGAATCCTCCCGGTACCGTCACCGCTGCGTCCACCTCCCGTCCTGTGCATGTCAGCTCCGTGCGGCGCCATGTCTGGGCGGGAGGTGGAGGCAGCGGCGAAAACCAAAGTGAACAGTAGAAAAAAAAAAATGTCATATACTCACCTGTCCGCAGGGTCCCGGTGCCATGCCCGCTCCCAGCTCCTCCCGGTCCCGCCGCTCTGGCTGTGTGCAGTCTCCCCGGGGCAGGACCTTGCTTGCAGGACCTGGCACTGATCACCTGATGCAGTCACCTGACGCATCAGCTGATCGTGGTGTCGCCGGCTTTTTCGCGCCCGGCCGGCTATCAGCTGATCCTGCCGTCAGGGGACTTCATCAGCTGATTACCGGCAGCTCCGGCAGCGATCGTATAGGATCAGACTCCTGTCCAATCGATCGCTCCAGGAGCTGCCGGTAATCAGCACAGCACATAAGTGAGTATTTTTTTTTTTTTTTCTACTGATGCATCAGCTGATTGTATAATCGGCTTTTATACAATCAGCTGATGTGTGATGTGATTCAGGCACTTGATCCTGACACATCATCTGATCGCTCTGCCTTCCAGCAAACCGATCAGATGATATTGGATCCGGATTGGACGGCGCGGGACCCTGACCCAGGATTACTGCGGAGGGGGTTTATTTCAATAAAGATGGAGTCACTAATTGTGTTGTGTTTTATTTCTAATAAAAATATTTTTCTGTGTGTTGTGTTTTTTTTTTATCATTACTAGAAATTCATGGTGGCCATGTCTAATATTGGCGTGACACCATGAATTTCGGGCTTAGGGCTAGCTGATAATATACAGCTAGCCCTAACTCCATTATTACCTAGCTAGCCACCCGTCACCAGGGCAGCTAGAAGAGTTGGATACAGCGCCAGAAGATGGCGCTTCTATGAAAGCGCCATTTTCTGGGGTGGCTGCGGACTGCAATTCGCAGTGGGGGTGCCCAGAAAGCATGGGCACCCTGCACTGTGGATTCCAATCCCCAGCTGCCTAGTTGTACCCGGCTGGACCCAAAAATTAGGCGAAGCCCACGTCATTTTTTTTTTTTAATTATTTCATGAAATAATTAAAAAAAAAAGGGCTTCTCTATATTTTTGGTTCCCAGCCGGGTACAAATAGGCAGCTGGGGGTTGGGGGCAGCCCGTACCTGCCTGCTGTACCCGGCTAGCATACAAAAATATGGCGAAGCCCATGTCATTTTTTTTCTTTTTGGGCAAAAAACTGCATACAGTCCTGGATGGAGGATGCTGAGCCTTGTAGTTCTGCAGCTGCTGTCTGCTCTCCTGCATACACTAGTGAATGGAGGATGCTGAGACTTGTAGTTCTGCAGCTGCTGTCTGCTCTCCTCCATACACTAGTGAATGGAGGATGCTGAGACTTGTAGTTCTGCAGCTGCTGTCTGCTCTCCTGCATACACTAGTGAATGGAGGATGCTGAGACTTGTAGTTCTGCAGCTGCTGTCTGCTCTCCTCCATACACTAGTGAATGGAGGATGCTGAGACTTGTAGTTCTGCAGCTGCTGTCTGCTCTCCTGCATACACTAGTGAATGGAGGATGCTGAGACTTGTAGTTCTGCAGCTGCTGTCTGCTCTCCTGCATACACTAGTGAATGGAGGATGCTGAGACTTGTAGTTCTGCAGCTGCTGTCTGCTCTCCTCCATACACTAGTGAATGGAGGATGCTGAGACTTGTAGTTCTGCAGCTGCTGTCTGCTCTCCTGCATACACTAGTTCTGCAGCTGTCTGCTCTCCTGCATACACTAGTTCTGCAGCTGTCTGCTCTCCTGCATACAATGAACATTTTGAAGAAGGAAATGACATCAGACCTTTTTTTTTTTTTTTTTTCATCAACAATCTTTAATGGCATTGTGCACTGATTAAAAACGCAGTGAGCAAAAACGCAGCAAAAAACGCACCAAATCGCGGCAAAAACGCATGCGTTTTTGCCGCGTTTTTTTAGCCGCGGGTGCGTTTTTTAGACAAAAACGCACATAAAAACGCAGCGTGAAAAAAACGCCTAGTGCGCACATAGCCTACATGTTTGTTATCTACGAACTCGTGCTCACCTAGGGAATCATACTGTCAGGTCAATTATAACATAAAGTGAACACTGTAAGTTAAAAAAAAAACACCGAAAAGCAATTGTGCAATTGCACTTTTTTTTTTTTTGCAATTTCACCGCACTTGGATTTTTTTTCAGTCTTCCAATACAACATGGGCAGAATGGTGTTACTCAAAAGTGCAATTCGTCCCGCAAAAAAAACCAAGCCCTCATATAGCTATATTGACAAAAAAATACAAAAAGTTATGGCTCTTGGAAGTAGAGGAGGAGAAAAAAAATGGAAAACCGGCGGGTGGTGAAGGGGTTAAAGAGAGCACAGAAAATCCAAAGCAAAATTGGGATAGGCGGACACCGCTAAAGACACGGCCTTACAATTTATATATAAGGGACTGGAGGGAGGTTTAGTTCTGATGGCCATTTTATGAGCTATGAGGCTGCACACAGAAAGGTGAGCAAGATGGCACTTATAAAAATTGTTCTTCATCAAACTCTGTTCTCCCAAATGAAATGTGTTGGAGGAGAGCAGCAGAACCAGCAACATAATTACTGGAAGTGGCCCAGGACAG